>NW_025336565.1:561399-664438 GCF_004798865.1 Varanus komodoensis | reverse complement strand
GGGGGGGGGGGGGGGGGGGGGGGGGCGGCCCATTAGCTCGGCAAACTCAGCCGCTTGGCTGGGAGCCAGGAGTCGGCTGGGGTCACTCCCCAATTAGGTCACTGTTTCTCAGCCTGTCTCCACACTGGGAACACGCCACGGCTAATGAGCGGGCTTCGGGGATCCTGGGCTGAGAGCCACGGGGGGGGGGGGGCTGCCTCGCCACCATACTTGGAGCCGGCAGTGCCACCTAATGGGCTGTGGGGGGGGGCGGGGGCTGCCGGCTCTCCCCCTCCCCGGCTAGTTTACCTTGCTAGGGCCCAGGGGAACGGCCTGCGGAGCCGAGCGGGTTGCCTGTGACAAAGGGAATTCATCAGCGAGGCCCCATAACGGCTCCGTGAATTCGGGGACGTGGTGAGCTGGGGGGCTGGAGGGCGGCGGGGCCTTTGCTTCCCCCAGCTCCCACACTTCTCCTGTAGGAGGGCGTCAAGGACCTCCAGAGGAGGCCACGGGGGTGTCAGTCGGAAGCCTCTTTCTGGGGTAGGGCTCGGGAACACTGAGCATGGGCCGAGTGCCCAGGCTTTGCCCCTGAACAGTGCACAGAAGCACCCGTACCTCAGCCAAGGTCTGAGCATCCGTCCCTGGCACCCCTGGGTCTCAAGGGTGTGGGGGGCAGCGCTGGGGTAAGGCCGCCACACCACGTCCAGCCGTGGGTTCTTGCCAGGGTGCCCCTCCACAGCGCATGGGGGAGAGCGGGAAGCCCTCTGGGGCATGCGGGGGCCAGGGGGAGCCCAGGCTGGGCTGAATGTCCCTGAATCTCTGCCTTTCCCAAGCCCCCGGCTGGAGCGGTCCCCGTAGCACCTGGGGGGAGAGCCAGGGTGCCACAAGCCCAGCATGGCCTCACAGCTTCCAGCGGGGAGGGAACCCTGGACGCTTGCCCACAGGGGCAGCCGCCACTCGGGATTCCCTGGGCCGCTCGCCGGTCACATGCCCAAAGCAGCAGCGTCGGCCACGTGGCACAGCCCTGGCGTGGGTGGCGACCTTGTCCGCTCTTTTGTCCCCGAAACAACACACGGCCTGTTGGCGCAACAGAGTGGACACGGGCAAGACGGCCGGAGCAGGGCCCTGTCGCCTCTCCTCCCACGCAGGCCGGCCCGGGGTGAGCAGTGGCCGGCCAGCCGGCCGGCCGCCAGTCCTTTGTCTGCCTCTCCACCTCCCTCCTCCCCTCCCGCCTCTGCGTTGCCCCACTGGCTGGCCAGCTTCCCTGCGGAGCTGGCTGGGGGGCTGGGAGCTGCCCCCCGGATGTTCTGGGCAGCACCCGGTTTGGGAAGCCTGTGAATCCCCCTTCCGCAGCCCCAGCCACAGGCCGGGGGGCGGGCAGGACGCAGCCCAGCATGGATGTCTGGGTAATCTGCGCAGGTACGGACCGCAATCCCCCCACCAGGTGATCAGCAGCATGCACAGGCGCTGCCCACCACACGCCGGCACGCACACGCGCGCTCAGAGCCCCGGTCCACGGCATGTTGGTTGTGCGTGTGTTTGCTCGCCGTGCCGGTGGTCTGGTGGGGTGCGTGCCTGGCTTTCTTCACCTGCCTCCGGCTGGCAGGCCCTGGGAAGCCAGCACGGGAATCGCACAAAGCCACCCTGCATCCCGGAAGGGTGCCCATCCCATTCTGTGGGGCCTGGCAACAAAGAAACATAGAAACAGAGCAAGTCAGAAGGGCCTCCTGGGCCATCTAGTCTGACCTCTGGCACCAGCCGGCTCCGCTCACGACATGCCCACCATGTCCAGCCTATCCTTGAACACCCGCACCGATGGGGCCTCAACCACCTCCCGGGGAAGCCCATTCCACACCCTCGGGGTCCTGACTGTCAGGAAGTGCTTCCTGGCATCCCAATGGAACCTTGGAAGGGGGCCTCACTGCAGCCACAGGCCTGGGGGGGGGGGGGGGGGGTCAGCGACAAATGCATCCAGGGGGCCAGCAGCAGCGCCCTCCCTCTCCTTGCAAAGACCTTGCCAGCGGTCCCTTCTCCCTTGCTGGGTTCTCCAGACGGACAGCTCTGGGTGCTCGCAGCACAGCTCTCCTGCCTCTGCCTCCTGGAACGGTTTTCTGCAGAAAGGAAAAAACAAAGTCACAGGGAAAACACAACGGGGGGGGGGGGCAAAAGCGAGACTAAGTAGACCCCCCCCCGGAGAAGCCCACAAAGGAGGGAGCCTGGGATCACCTTCATCATAAACGGATCTCTCTGCACTCTTCCAGGGTGGGTTGGTGGGTTGGTTCATCAAGAATTGATTCAGGCAGCGACCGGCAATAATGCAACTTATGCCAGCCAGGAAGCAAACACGTTGCAGCCGAAGAGCACCAGGGGGCTCTCCTGGTGCCACCCCCGCCCGCATGCCCAGAACTCTTCGCAATGTGCCGGGACAGCCACGACGGGGTGCGGCGGGCAAGGAGCATGCCGATCCCCCCGGACGGGATCCCACAGCCCACGCTGGCCAAGCCATACCTGCAGGAGACCCCCCAGCAGGGCCCAGGGGCAGCAGCCCCCTCCTCGGGCTCCTGGGCAGGCCGCTCGGCGCCCGGGGTCGCCCCGTGGGGTCGCCCGGGAGCTTGCACCGCACGGTCCGCCTGTCCCACGCCTCCCTGGATGGGGGCCCCGGCGGCCGAGTCCTCCCGCAAGCCGCACGCAGCAGCTGCCGGCCGGCCGGGGGCTGGTCCGAGGAGAGGGGCCTCCATCAATCAGCTTCCCCGGGCTCGAGTGTCCCCCGCAGCTGGGGCGGGTCAGCCTGGCCTTTGAGGGAGTGGAACAATGGAGGCCTTCCGGAAGGCAGCGAGCGGGGTGGGCTGGAGGGCGCGAGGCGGGGGGGGCAGGCCCCGAACGGCCCAACGGGGGAGCCCCCTCCTGCAGCCCCCTATGTGGGGGAGGGGGCAGGCCCCGCTCCTCGCCCCCTCCTTCGGGGGTCCCCGAACTCCAAGGCTCGGGGGCAAACATCGCCCTCTGGTGTCGGCTGCGCCAACTGCACGCTAATGCCCGCGACGCCACACTGACCCCTGGTGCTTCGCTGTGGTACGGTCCCGGCTCGTGGAAAGGCAGTGCTGGCTAAGAGTTAGATCTCCAGGAGGCATGTTCAGGCGGGGGGGGGCAGCATTCTTCTTGTGTAGATGCATTAACACAAGGTGGGGGCTGGCGATTCATGATGGAGAAAAAATAACAGTGCCTCCTCTCTCCCCCCCCCCCCCGCCGGATCCCCATTCACAAGCCACGTAAACACACAGGGCTGGAATGAAAGAAAATGAAGACTTTGGGGGCTTTTGCATTTTTTCTTTGGGCTCTTCCACCCCCGTGCAAAGCGGTCTAGGAGACTCCCCCCTCCCTCTTACAGTCTGGTGAGAAAACTGGCGGGGAGGGGGGCGGGAGGGAGGAGGAACAGCAAAACCTTCTCGCACTATAAAGTCCTGAATATGTTAATTCCTCCGCAGCCTCTGCAAACATAGGTCCCTTTGTACACACCAGAATGTCAAGATGGATTCATTTTAGATATTATTTCTGAGCCTGGAAGATATAACCCCGGCTTGAGGGGGATCGGAAGGCAAATACGCCAAATATTTAATTTTTGCACGTGGCTTCCACACCCCCAGGAAAGTGTGTGTGTGGGGGGGGGCACAGAGCCCAAAGCAAAGCAATGTTTTCCCACTTGCCTTCATTTCCTCGCCACTCCCCCACCCCAGAATTTTTACATCTCTATTCACGACCACCACACCCCACGGGGAGGTGTTCCTATCGCTGGCCATCGCCCTGGGCAACAGCAACGGTAACCATGACAACCTGTTGCCCAGCGACAGGAAGCACACTGTGCCAAGGAGGATGCCCCGATCCCGGCTCCCTCCCGGAAAGAAAGGGGGTGGCTTTCCAGTCCTATCTGACCACCCCCAGCCCCCTGGCCCGGACCGGCTCTTTGCTGCGGCCCCGGTGTGACCACAGGGTGGAGAAGGGGGCAGGGTCCGGGTGTGGGACCCCTGGGGGGACAGGGGGCTAGAGCCAGAAGGCTGGGGGAGCGCATGCGAGGGCCAGGTGCATCCACAGAGCTCGGGGTGGCTGTGCATGCAAGAGGGAATTTTGGGGGATGCCAGCTTCTCCCCACTTCCCTCCTGACGCCCAGGCGATCTCCCCACTGCTGCTTTCTCAGAGCTTTAGCCTGGGATCTGGGATGGCCTGCCAGGAGAAGAACTAAGCATGTGATCATCACAAAGGCAGACTGAAGCATTTTTTGAGGGGGGAGTGGCTTCTAGGGGAGTCCTGGGGGGCAAAAGCCAGCTCCGGTCCTCCCCTCCAAACACCCCTGCGGGCAGCCACATTTGCCTGGAGCCGCAACCGATGTAAAAGCCCCTGTTTGGTGGATCCCAGATGAAGAGGAAGTGCGGGGGGGGGGGCTGCACACAGGGCCCCAAGCAAACCTCCGAGGATCACAAAAAGAGGCACGTGCGTAGAAATCTCACAACATTTCCTGCATAGGTTTTATTTGTCGCTTTTCTGCCCATGCCACCAAAGTCATGTGCATGAAACGCTGGCATAAAACAGGCTGTGCTGAAGAGTAAACATATTGAAACACACACCAGAAATGAGGAATTAAACCAGTAAGCGGGGTGGAATCCATCTCGCCTGGACCCCATCATCCGTCAGTCGTCCATGTCGCATCCAGGGTAGGTTGCCAAAAAGTCAGCTATTGGTCACCTGCTTAAAAGTGGCCTTGTCAATCTGGTTGTTCCACTGAAGAGAAGCCACCACCAAGACGGTCCTGGCTCTGCTAGGAACCCGCCCCCCCCCCCACTGCATATTAAGGGGTAAGAAGAGGAGAAAGAGAATCAGCATGAGGCTTCCAAAACCCAACATGATGCTCGAGTGTGGGTGCTCGGGGGGGGGGGACTGTCATCTTCTGTATGTCCCACATTTGGGTAGCTACACCTGAAAAAGTATATTGTAGAACTGGAAAAAGAGCAACTGAGATGGTCCAGAAGCTGATGCAACCCCCCCGCCCCCCAAGAGGAAAGGTTGCCACTTGTGGGGCGGCCCGGCTTGGAGCAAGGGTGGGAAAAGGGCAGCTTGGAAGAGGTGCTCCGGATTATGCATGGCACCCCCTCTTCGTGCAGCGGTACCGTGGGGCTCCCCTGGACAAGACGTGCAGCTGGGCACTGGGGGCACTTTGTGAGGGGTCCCTCGGGGCCCCTAGTCCTGATGGCCCCCGGCCACCTCCAGTGTCAGAGGCCATGTGCCTGCGTGCCCCCTGGCTGGGGAAAATGGGTGGGGCTGCAGGGTGAGCCAAAGGGCCCTCCTGCCGTGCTCATGGCCTCTCCGCGTCCTCTCTGCCCCCCAGGTTCCGACCGTCCTCCAGGCCCGGGAACCGTGCGGCAGGCGGCCAGAGGAGGGCCAGCGGCTGGGCACGGGTTGGGGTGCTGGAGGAAGGGGGCTGCGGCAGCAGGTGGGCGGTGGGGGTGCAGAGGGGTGGGGAGACGGGCTTACTTATTATTTATTTATTATTTATTAACACATTTCTATGCCGCCCCTTGCCGAAGCCTCGGGGCGGCTCACAACACAAAATAAAATACAATAAAATACAAAAATAACAATATAAAATTAACAATATAAAATAAATAACAATATAAAAGAAGTAACAATATAAAAGAAGTCGCCCTGGCTTGCAGGCGGAAGAAAAGCCAGGCCAAGGAGGAAGCTGCCGAGGGGACATGGGACAGAGCGGCGTTTGTGTGCGAGGGGCCCTGATGGCCTCTGGGGTCGCTGGGGCCTGGCTGAACCCCCCCCCCCCCGGCAGCTCTGGGGGAGCCCCTTTCAGCCTCCCAGCGTGCTGCTTGGGGAGCAGAAATGACCACTGTCTGGCACCCCGGGAGAGCTGGAGCCCCCCACGGGTGGCGGTCCGCTGGCACAGAGCCAACACGGGGAGGGTCACCCTTTTGGCGCCAGGTTAAGGGTTTTTCTCAGCCATCTGGCAACACACGGTGAGGGTTTAAGCAAGCTTGGATTTTTTTCTTGCTGTTCTTTAAAGATTCTTTTTAGGCCTGCTTGTGAGTTCATATGGCTATTGTTTTTATCATGCATTTTAAAGATTTTCATCTTCATTAACTGCCAGCAAATCTTTGGCTATTGGGGGTTTAGACATGTAATTTGTGAAATGCCTTTTAGGACCCAGCTGCCACGTTTTGCCTTCTGCCTCCCTCCCTGTCTCCCCCAGGTCAGATGCTTATCCCATGGAAAGCACACTGTTCATGCGCAGAGGCACTTTTGTACCAGTGAGCATTTTACACATGCCTAAGGCCCTGAAAACAGGACTGGGGATTAAACTGAAGCTATTTCAGATAAAGCTGCACCCGAGAACCTGTCCTGCTTTTCTGTACGGGAGGCAGCTTATTCAGAAATGCACCAGGGAATGGCTGGGAAAACAGAAAATAGAGTCCCTCGTCACGTGTCTCTCAGGTGGCATCTCAGCAGATCCATTCTTTGCCACCTTTTTCTTTAAGGTGTTAATTGGGACAGAACAGGGTTGCGTCTGTGTGTGCCCAAGTGTGTGAGTGTGTCTGTAAGGAGGGTAGCAGCTGGCAGAACCGTAAAAGCTGTATCAACATCTGCATGGAGGGGGAGAGAGCCCAACAGGGGAGCTGGGGGGGGCGGGGGTGTCTGGCCCAGAGCAGATATTCTGGAGTCGCCCAAAATACCACCTGGCCCTGTTGAGCTAGCCCCCCAAGTCACTAGCCCTTGGGATTGTAATATCCTGCTTTAAAATGGCCAGGGGGTGCTTAAGGAAGCACTGGGGGATTTCTGAGCAGAGTTTCCAGTGGCCGAGGGAAGACAGCGCTGTGCAGTGAAGAGCACTGGGCCCGTTCGGCTTTTCTTCACGGCCCTACGGAGCCCCAGTGAAAAGGCCCCTCTTCATGCAATTGCATTTGTTGCATTTCGTGCCAGACATTTGGGCATGAACCAAACTTCCTCGCGTACCGTTTGGGCCCGGGACCAGTCCTGGACCCTGACCGTTGGGGGCTCTGTCCCTCCCACCTGCCTGCAGACAAGCCGTTCCAGCCCCGCAGTGCCGGAGAGGGCGTGCGACCCCGCAGATTCTCGGTGTGGCTCTGCCAAAGTTCCTGGGCGCAGGGGGCTGGGCTGATTTGGCACGGCTTCCTTGCCCGTCTGCCGCAAGTGTCGCACCCTCTGATGAGAGGTACCGAGACGCGGGGGGACGCGTTTCCCTCCATCTCCGCAAGGGTGGTCTGCAGTCCTCCCCGTGCTTTCCCTCCTGAGGAGGGGGGCGGAGGCCAGGCCTGGGGTGCCCTTCCAGCCCAGGGCCCGGCCCTGACCCTCGCACCGCAATCGCGCCCCAGCTTCGGCGATCGCCCGCTTGTCTCCGGAGCAGCCGCTGCAGCCTGGAGTGACCGTTTCCCAGCCGGGCCCAGGCTGCTTCAGTGCTTGGCAGGTGCCGCCGTCAAGGGCCTCCTCGGATACTGGGCGCCTGTTGCAAAGCGTTGGCGCGGCTGCCTGAAAGCCTTCGCCTCCAGGGCCCCGACGGCCCAGCTGTTCTGAAGAGAGAGCATCACTCCCAGCCCTACCCAGATATCCCCCCCCACCTCTTCCGCCTCCCACTCGAAGGGAGCTGGGGTCTTCTCCACCCCTTGGCCGGTCTCGTCCGAGCAGATCCGTGCTGGCGGAGAGTGGTCTGTATACGGACAGGCGGCCCTGTGTCGCTTTGCCGCAGCTCCACCCTTCCTGCCCACCTGCCCTTGCTCACCTGCCCTTGCTCAGCCTCAACTCACCTCTTCAGCTATGACCTGGGCTCCAGTCGGCCCATGAATTTTATTTATTATATCTCTACTGAAGACCCCCTGAGCGGTTTACAAATCAAAATTGTGCTAATGAATATAAAACACACGGTAAAGCACAACAATGCAATTATAAATACAACAGTACAACAATCCACCCTCCACCACCGCAGTCAAAACAATCCCAGAGGTACAGTAAAAATAGAGTAAAAGGGGAAGATAAAAATCTAACTCTTAAAGTAGTGGGAGAATAAAAAGCTTTTCCCCTTGTGCCAAAAGGAGCAAAGAGTGGGTACCGTGGGCACCTCTTTGGGAAGCGGATTCCACAGATGGGAGCCACAACCGAGAAGGCCCTGCCCGACGGCCACCCTCCCGGCTTCCTTTTGAGGCAGCGGCTCTCCGAGAAGGACCTTCACCGATCTCAGGGTTTGGGGAGGCACATACGAAAGCAGCTGCCCCTTCGGATAGCCTGGGCGTAACCGTTTCGGGTTTTAAATGTTAATATTAGCACTTTGAATTGGGCCCGGACTTCAAGCAGTAGCTAGTGTGATTGATACAGGTTGGGTGTGATGTGTTTGTGTCGGCCAGTTCTGTTAGCAGGCTGGTGGCTCTATTTTGAACCAAGTGGTCACAACAGTCCAAAGGAGAGGCTACCAGAATGTGGACTGTGGTTGTCCGGGCAGGGTTGCCGGTGGATAATCCACCTTAGCTGTCCTAGCCACCGAGTCCACTTGGGACTCCAGCAACAAGTTGGGATCCCCAAAATACGAACACTGCCCTTTAGAGGGAGAGCAACCTCACGCAGGACAGGTTGAAGATCTCCTGAGCGGGCAGACAACCCACCTCCCCGCAGGGCCTCCGTCTCCCCCGGACTGATTCGCCTTTCCCCGTCCCCGTCCTGCACCCCCTGCGAGCTGCCTCCCCTGGGCCCACGAAAGCCGCAGCGCCCAGGCAGCCCCGCAGAGCATTCGGCTGATTGGAGGCGCGCCTCCCCTTCCCCCTTCCCTCACCCCGCAAAAAGCAGCGACAGATTGTGGAGGGGCGGCGGGAGGGGACACCGCGTCCGCGGGTGCTTCTGGAAACGGGTGAACTCGGCAAACCCCGAGAACAAAGAAGGTGTCCATCACTAGGTTGCTGGAGGTGGGATGAGGAAACAGGGAGGAGAGGTTCCTAGAAACCAACTTTTATTGAACGAGAGGAAAATATAGAGGGTTTTTAATTTAAAACTGACATCAATCACGCACCGGGGGAGAGATCAGCAAATGTCTGTCTGTTCCCACAGTCCACGCCTGGTAGGACTGCTGAACAACCGACCGTAGTGGCGGGGCGGGGGAGAGAGACCCTCCCCTCCGTCCCACTCCTCTCCCTGACCAACCAAGGCCTAGTTCTCTTGACCGGGCGCAATTGTGGTGTCTTGCGCCTGTGCACAGGACAGCCACACCTGTGCCCACTCATGTGCAGTACGTGGCGCAGGTGAGCTGGGGGAGGCGTCATTTGTCCTGCTGTGGTTGCTGGCAGAGGAACAGGTGCACTTGGAGGGCGTCCGTTCCTCTCATATGGGCCCATGCGCATGGGTACGTGTGTTTGCACCGAGGAGCACACCCTCACAACAAATTCCCCCTCGGAGTTCTTTGTCCACCCTGGCAGTGCCGATTTCTGCAGCGAGCCCGGCCGGAGCTGGTGGCTCGGGCAGGATTAAAACCCGCATTCCTGGTTGTTGAGCGCAGAACTGGGAGCGATGCTTATTCTGGATTAATTAGCAGTGCGCCGGTGTGATCTTGCCTACGTGGCATGCATGCGCGATGTTGCGCGGGCGCGCACATGTCTGCCTGTTTTGGCCTGAGGAACTGCACCTGTGTGTGAATCGCTTTGTGTCTGGGGTGAGAGACGGCGCTCGTGTGAGCCTTCACACATGGCTTCCTATGTGCTAATGAAGGTGCGCGCTGCTTTCCGGCGCCGGGGTGGTTCCGTGGCTGTCTCTGCAGACGGCGGCCTCTCCAGTCCTCCTGGCCGAGTGTGGCCTTCCAGGGTGCGCCTGCGTCACGGGAGAGGTGGGGGACACTGACACCCTCCGAGGTGGCAGCTCCCCTGCCTCTGGACCTGCAATTCTCAGCCACATGTAGGGACTTGCTGCCCCACGGCAGGGCCTCCAGCCGTGCTGGAGAGCTGTGGCGGAGCAGGGCTGCCTGGGAGATCTTGGGGGGGGGGGGGGTGCCCCAGGGAAAGCTCTCCTGATGAACTTTATTAATCCCCAGGCAGCATTCCAGTCTACTTTGGAGAGGAAGAAACACATATCAATAGTCCCTAATTAAGACAAAGGAGCGGGAAGAACCTCTGATTGCATTTCCATTTAAAGTAACACTAATGACATTTCCCTTTTCTGTATAAACCCTGATCTCACCTTGTTTGCATGGCATGTTCTCTGCCCCCTCTCCCCATTGGCTTCCCCACCCACCCCATGGCGGCCATACAAGAGGCCGAGGTAGGAGGGGGCCCTGAGAAAAGACACCCCTGCTGCAGAGGTAGCGGCAAGGATGTGATTCCAACTTTGCATGTTCGGCTGTGCTTAGAAGCCCACCCAAAAAGTAAAAGGCTTTTGGTGTTGAGTTTTTAAAAAACCAAACAAAGAATTCCCAGACACCAGGGCCAGCAACCTACAGTGTTGTTATCATAATGAATCACACCGATTTGCGGGGTCCTGTTCTGACGACACCACTCTGGTTGCTCTGCTGTCCGCACTATTTGAAAAGCATTCCTTCCTTCCTTTGTTTTGGGTACGTGCACTGACAGTAGTGTTTTTGTGGGTTCCAGCGTGAGTCTGGTGGGAAAGACAAGATGTGCAGGTGAGTGAGCGGTGTTTGTGCAAGCGTTTGGAGATCCCAAAGAGCCAGGTGCGACAGAAAGGAAAGCCAGCTCGTTCTTTGCATTGTGCAAAGCGAAGCTCGGCGTGGAATCCCCCGGGTTGCTTCAGAAGGTGTCCTGTTTTGCTGCTGCGCATACGAGCTGGGCTGGTCCTGTCTCACTCCTCCTAAATAGCACGGCGTAGCAGTGGAGTGGAAGGGTCTCACGTCCAGCCCCTGCTCTGCTGCCACTTGTGGTCACCCATCCAGCCGCAGGCCCAGGCCTTCCCCGCTTAGCAAAGGTGACACAACAGGCTCGTGCCACATACCGGCCATGAGCCACGACAGGCTGGCCACCGGAGGACAGGGCAACCTTTGGTCTAGTCCGGCACGGTGCTTCTTCGGCTTTTAGGACAAGCCGTTTCTCTTTCTCCACGTCTGTAGCTCTCCAGATCTTCTGCAAAGGGGGTATCCCGGAAAGCTCTCCTGGATGGTGGAGGTGATAGGATGGGTGGGATCTGCAGCCGTTCCTCAAGGAAAACCAGTCCAGGGGCTGAGAGCGGTTTCCCCCTCTTCAGATGCAAATGCAGGAACAAGGATGTTCTCTCCAAAGGATTGTTCCCTGCCCAGCAATTTTCCAAGGACCCAAGTCCCTGTTTTCCTCCTCTCTGTCCCATCGGGTCTCCCTGGCCTCCCAGCGCCCTCGCCCGCATCTTTTTCCAGACTGGGTCGGGGACCTGGCAAGGTCGGGAGGTGGGCTGGGGACCAACCGGATGAGGCCAGCCCATCTGCGTGCAATGCGGGACCCTGCCATGAGGCTGTTTCCGTGGCACTCGGCCACATTCCAGTGGCCAGCACCGTGGTGCTGTGGCAGGGGAGGCGATGGGATTTGGGGAGTATCTGGCACACGGGGAGAGGAACACAAGCCGGAACGGAGCGGCCCCCACGGAGAAGTTAAATATTGACGGATTGAAAAGTTCACTCCTTACAAGCGGAGCGAATCAGTCATGCCTCCTGGAGCTTGCAGTGTGAAAAGCGGTTCTGGTGGGAACCTGTCTAGGAGCCGGGAGAAGCGAAAGGCCACCCGGACATAAAGCGGAGAGGACAAAAGAGATGGAATCGGCCAATGAGCCAAGAAAAGGGTTTTTCAAATATATATGTGTGTCTTTCCCCAGTGCCTCGATTGATTTAGCATCAGAAAGGTGTGCCAAATCTAAGCAGCTCTTGCAAAGGTCATCCCCTGAGCTCCCTCCGGCCTTGGGTGAGTCCTGCCGGCTGCCTTTGTTTGTTCTCTGGGCCCCTTCATCAGAAGCCTTCCCATCTCGGCGGGAAGCTGCTGGGCTGCTTCCAGTTGCATTTCGGCTGGAGGGCCGCACAGGGGGCTGAGCCCACCAAATTTATCCTGATCAGGAAGGACAGCCATGCAAACCTATTGTCCGCGGAGTTTAAAAAAATCTGCCTGTACCCCATCTTATGCCGGGGCCTTTTCAGCGCCGGAGAACACCGCCCAACAGGCTGCCAAAGATGCTGGCCGCCTGTGAGAACAGAGGCGCCCTGGATAGGCCCGGCGGTCCTGCAAGGAGATGCCACAGGAGGCCCGACGCACCTGGGACGCTCCTCCCCTCCCTCCAGCCTGGCCACCTGCACCTGGATTCCCAGGTCTCCAGCACGGGCCTGGGGCAGACAAGGGGCGGTCCGGACCCTTCCGGCAGCCTCTGCCCACGCGCTTTCTCTCCGGGGTTGCCGGCCACTGCTCTCCTGGCCCCCGAGCGGCTGATGGGGGTTCCTCGCGCAGAGCGCCAAGCCCGGGACACCAGGCGAGATCTCCGGGTCGGGCCACACCTGCCTGGGGAGACCACGGCTTCCATGACTCCAAGCTCAACTACGCTGGCTGGAGAATTATGGCGCTGAAGTCCAGCACATCTGGCCAGTTGCAGGAGGAGGATCTCTGTTCGCGTCCTTGCCTGAGAAGAGCGGCCTCCATCTTGGGCCGAGGAGACCCACCCCCTATTTTAGCCACACGGGCTGGACATTGCTCTGAATAGCGCAAGTGGGGGCAGGCTGGTCTTGGAGGGAGGGAGGGAGGGGCAGGGAGCCCCGGCCTTCCCGCAGCTCTCCCCGGCCAGCCAGGCCCTCACTGCTGGGGGCCTCCGGAGCTGGCTTGCCCTCCACATCTCTTCCCGCAGGCACCAACTGCCCATCCCAGAATGTCCCCCTGGGGCTCCCAGCACCTGCACCGCACACCCCGCTCCCCCCTTTCCTTCCCTCACATCCTCCTCACATCTCTGCCGTTCACACCTCTTCACATCCTGCCATCTTTCCCGTCCTTTCTCTTCTCCCCTTATTCCTCACCTTCTTCTGCACTCCCCTTCCCCTCTTCTCCCCCCCAGCCTCCCCCCCAACACCATCCCATCTCACCCCCATCACCCCCCCACTTTGTGATCTATCTTTAGCTCCTCACAGAAATAAAGATACAATTTTATCTCTTTTCGTTTTGCCGCTCCTGTACAGACTGGGGAATTGGAATTTGCAAAGAAATTAAAAAGCCAAGGTGCGTGGATTGCCACGCCGTTCCCTGACCTCTGTCATGTTTGTCCTGAGTCTGTTTGGCTCCCCATTATTTGGCTCCTAAATAAGCACCCCTTCTTCTGAATCCGTAATGGGATGGGTGAAAAATACCCCATCTTTGGCATATATGTAATATGCACCCTTAAATGCTCTCACATGTATACACCCAATGCCCCCCTCTCCCCGGAAAGCCCCTCAGAGAGCAGCTTACCTGACACACCTGTTTTAGACCTTTTGGCACCAGGTGCCAACCTTCTGCTTCTCTCAGGAACTTAGAAATGGCTTTTAGGTCCGTGGGCGGCTGCTGGTTTTATCTCGCATTTGCCTCACCTGTTTTATGCTTAAAACCTGTTTTATCTGTGGTTCCCTTTTATTTTATGTGTTTCCTTAGTATGCCATCTGGAGAACTCTGGGAAACTGGAAACGCAGTGTAGGTAGCAACACATAGACCAAGCTGCCCCCACTGGAAGTGTTGCTGGCCCAGCCTGATCCCAATTTCCGAGGGGGGGATTCGGGGCGCTGGCGTCGATTTGACTTCGTGCGTTACCAGGAATGCGAGATCTCCAGAATCGACCCTCGAGCGGGAAGAGGGGCCCAGCGGTAACCGACCCGGGTCAGGCGCCCCTCGAAGGCGGCCTGCCCCCTGCAGCCAGTAGGGGGCGCCCTTCTATACACGGCGCCGGGTTCCCCACCCTTTTCCGCACGCTCTCAAAGCCCGGGCCGGGCGAGCGGAGGCGCGCCTTTGGCTGCCCGGAGCAGGCGGGCGCGGGGGCGAGGGGCGCAGAGGGGGTCCCGGGCGCGCGCCCCGCCAGCCGTCGGGGGCGCCAGCCCCCCTGGCTCGGCCGGCGGGGCTCTGGGCGTCGGAGGGCGCGGGCGCCCCTTTGGGCCCCCTCGCCCGCCGTGGAGTCTCCTCCTCTTCCTTGCCTGTTCCCGGGCAGAGCGCCGGTTGTGTGTGGGGGCGGCTCGGTGGATGCGCGCGTGTCCGTCTGCAGGGGGGCCGTTCTGCCCAGGCGTGGCAAGAGTGGGAAACCGGTGGATGACTGAGAATAAAAACTGTGCCACTAGTCCTCAGGCTTCCGGGAAGAAAAAGCCGTGCTCCCTGTGCCCTGGAAGGCTTGCAGGCCCGGAAAAAAATCAAAGCAAACGCCAGCCAAGTCCTGCTGGTCTCTCTCTCTTGCCCTGCTGGTCACCCACACCAGCCCCCCCCCCCCCCCGCCCCTCTCCAACTTTCCCCCGCTCGCCCCCCCCCCCCCCCCCCCCCCCCCCCGCAGTCTTTGTCCAAATTTCGCGCGGGCAATTCTCTGCCTCCGTCCGTCTTGCACACTGCCAGTCCGCAGCGGAAAACCGACACGGGTTAATGTAATTGATTACAGGGAGATGAGTCTTATTTGTGGGTTGTTTCGGTAATTAAGGCTGGGTGCGGGGAGAGATGCCAGAGAATTCTCCTAAAAGCTGTCAGGTGCGAGCAGGGAAAGATGGAAACCGCGGGAAGCCTCGTGCTCCCATCCTGTTACGTTTCAGCTGGTGAGAAAAGTTTGGAAAGGCTGGGAGAAAGCGGCAAGGAGACCACCTGTGGGTTTCGGCATTGCTGCGAGGAGGCAGAGAGAAGCCGCTTGGAAAACACGGGGCAGGGGCTTGCAAAGAGACTGGGTCTGTGGCTGCCCTCTTGGGGTGCGATGTGCTGGGGCCCAAGGGGTGCGTTTGGCTAGGGAAACCCCCACCCAGTTGGCAGCTCAACTGAGTCACCCCCCCCCAGCCTTCCTCAAGGCAACCTACCCCACAAGGTTGTTGTTGCGAGGATAAAAGGGAGAGGAGGAGAACTTGCAAGCTGCCTCACAAGAGGAAGAAGAAAGGATATAAATGCAACGAGACGAGGAAGAATCTCACCCTGGCCCTCTGAAGTCACAGTTCAGAGAACTGAGCTTTGCTACACCTGTTCATCTGAGCGCTTCCCGATAAATGCATGCAAATTTCCTTAATCTGCATAATAGATTTGGATGGCAGCGATGGTTTCTCCCTGCCCCCACCATCTTTGGAGCAGAATTCCAGCACTGCTTGCCCAACATTCTTTATTAAAAAATATATTCCTCGAGACACAAATAAATAGGCGAGCAGGGCTATCGGCCATTTACTCAAAACGGTGGTGCTGGCAGCTCCGCTCAGGTCGAGGAAAACGGTGCTCTTCCCGGCAATCGGACTTTATTGATAGGGCGATCTGAGCCATTTGGGAGAAGGCGCGAACGAGGCCTCCGCCTTAATCGAGCGCGTCTGGCTCTTTGTCCCAGTTGGGGTCTTCCCCGCGGGGTTTGGGTCCCCCACTCTTCTTGGCCACCATGATGTTGCTCACCCCGAGCAGAGTGACGGCCACCTGGGTAGCCAGCGCCAGGCCCCGGTGCTTCACCAGGAAGGGGTCCAGCAGGCCTTCGCGGGCAACGTCGACAGTGCCAGCCTCTTCCGCGGCCACTCTGATGCCGGCGTTCTGCGCACCCAGCTGGTGCTGCATCTCGATCTTCGCCATCACCTCGTTGACAGGGAGCCCCGCGTTTTCGGCCAGGGTGGCGGGGAGAGTCTTCAAGGCCTGCGCGAACTCCAGGATGCCGTAGTGCTCCGGCCCGGGGAAGTACATCCCCAGGGTGTGGAGGCGCACGGAGAGGGCCATCTCGGTGGCCCCCGCACCAGGCAGGAGCCGGGTGTCGCTGCACAAGGCGTTGAAGACGCTGATGCCGTCCCGGAGCGCCTCTTCGAGGCACTGCAGCATGTCCGCCGTGGCCCCTCTCAGCACGATGGTGGCCAGGGGGCAAGTGGCCCCATCTTGGCTGAAGACGACCACGCTGGTGCTGCCGATCTCGCTCATGTAGACGCGGCGGCAGTGCCCGATTTCTTCGGGGGACGGGGGGGCCATGCTGAGCAACAGGGTGGCCCCCACGGCTTTGCACAGGCGCTGCAGCTCCGACCGGGAGGCCAGCCGGACCACCATCAGCCGGCACCTGTTGGCGTAGAAGAGCGCCCTCGCGTCCACCTGCCCGCCCACCACCACCAGGTTGACGCCGGCCTTGGCGATGGCCAGGACTCGCTGCTCCAGCCACTGCTCCTCGCCCCCGCCGTAGCCCTTCAGCTCCGCTGCGCTCTGGAACGTGATGGTGTTCTTGGCTTCCAGGCCGGACGGCCCAAAGGAGCAGCAGTAGGCCGCGATGCGGGCCCTCTCCACGCGCCTGAAGACCCCCTCGGCCTCGGTGCACACGACCACCCCCTCCAGAACGCAGGAGTCGGCCACCCCCCCGCCGGGGATCTTGCAGAGGCGGATGAGGTCCGGGCTGAAGGCGGTGCGGTCGGGGGGCAGGACCAGTGCACAGGCCTTGGCCAGCAGCTTGGAGAGCAGTGCCTGGTAGCCGAAGACCTTGCTGCCCACCACCGCCTGCAGGGCCCACCGCGCCTCCTCCACGTCGCCGGGGTTTTTCAGCACGTGGCAGGTGAGGCCCGGGAGCAAGCGCAGGGCCTCCTTGCAGGCCATCTGGTAGCCGGCGCGGATGTGGACCATGGGGAGCCCCGAACGCAGCAGCTTCTCGGCGTTATCCAGCAGCGCCCCGGCCAGCAGGACGACGAAGTTGGTGCCGTCGCCCGTCTCCTCCTCCTGCGTTTCGGCAGCCGAGCGCAGCAGGCACGCCACGGGGTTCTCCAGCTCCAGCTCGCGCAGGATGGTGGCGGCGTGCGAGGTGTGGAAGCTCTTGCCCAGGTGGTTCACCACCAGCTTGTTGCAGCCCAGGGGGCCGTAGCAAGTGCGCAGGGAGCGCACCAGGGCCTTGCACGCCGTGAGGTTGCTGAAGAGGGTCTCCTGGAGGCCGCTGAAGTACTTCATGCCGGCTTTGAGCATCTGGGGGAGGCCCGGGGCCACGGGGACGTGGGCAGCCATCTCCTGTGGAGAGCAGAGGCAGGGAGCCCTTCAGTGCCTGGGGGGTCCCACGACAGCCGGAAGGGCCCGTCGGTGTGACCGAGGGACCGTCCCTCCCAGCCCCGCTTCCTCCTGCCTCCATTTCCCTCCCCGTGTTCTCTTGTGTGGTTTTCTAGACTGGCAATCAAGGAGAGGAGACTGGCCACAGATACTAGTCCAGTAGCCACGTGCCGCCTCCAAGATCGGGGTGGGGGGTGGAATTTGGGCAGCGGGGACTGGCTGCAGCTGTATCCTAAGCGCGTGGCATCCGGCAGGTGCCCTGCTGGCAAGAGAGCGCTGGACGTGATGGTGCCCCTGGTCTGAACCCGCAGGGATCTTTTCCCTCGTGCAAGTGGCATGCGCGTTCGTCGGTGCACACGGACGGTGCCAGAAGGACCACGGGGCACACCCACGGCTTTCTGGGGCCTCCAAGGGACACCCGCTTCACTTTGCTTCCTTTCCTCCCTGCAGTGATGGAAAGCCCTGGGGCTTACAAGGAGGGGGAAATGGCCCTGTCTGGACCACCATCCCAGTGAAAGACCCAGAGACTGGGCAAGCGCCGCCTCAGCTTCGTCCCCTGGGGCCGAGGGGTGACCTACCGAGCCAAGCGAGGCGAGAGTGCTCGAGGCAATGCGATGTGCGGGGTCAGGTGTGGGGAGGCAGAAGGAACCGGTAAACGGCTGCCCCGGTGGAGAAGTCGCGGGGGTGATGTCACAGTGGCGCATTCTGGTGGGCGGGGGGGCGGTGGTGGTACAGTCCCCGTGGCAAAGGCCGCCTTTTCTGTGCCGCACGTACTGCGAACGGAGAAGGAAGTTGCCCCCATTCACTGGGGGTATATGGGGCGAAGCCTCCTCTGCTGGACTGATCCAAGGGCCACCGCAGCCTTGCCCAGCCTGGTGCCCACAGATGGCTCGGCCTTCCATCCTCCCCAGCCAGAATTCAAATGCGTGCATCTAATCACAGAACCGTAGGTCTGCCCCGCAGATGCTTTGCTTCCCTGCTGGAAAATCTGCCGCTTCTTAACGTGAGATTCGGTTCGCCGGCACGGCCTCCCCGGGAGGAGCCTATTGAATCTCACAGCTTGCGTGGGCAGGACTCGCCTTTCGATTGTCTGATCTCTCCCTCTGCCGGTGTGTAGGACGTGGTTTTGCAAAGTCTGTTGACTGGCTTGGCGGGGTTGGGAGAGGAGAGAGGTTTATTGTCTCCGTGGTTTTATTGTTGTATTACAGCCCCTGGTGAATAGACCTGGTTTTGTATGGGATGGAATAGCCCTCCGCTTAACATGGCAGCAGTGGCTTCAGTTCAGCAGGTGCGGCTGTCGGGGTGGCCTCTTTCACTCACTCCCCTGGCTGCAGCGAGGCCTAGTCTCCCGGCACCTCAGGCTCAGCCCCCTGCCCTGAGCATCCCATGGCTCCCCGGGGGAGGGGGGGGTCTGTGAACTCCATGCTCCTCAAGGCGGGGAGGCTGCCTCATTCGTAGCAAGTCAGTTGCATGACTGTCTCTCCCAGCCTGTATCCCATGCAAAGCTACGGTGGTTCAAGGAAACCTGCCACCTAGTGACTGAAGAGGTTACTGCAGGCTTCAACCGCAAGAAGATTAAAATTATTAACAAGAATTCATGGAAATAATCCTGAGGTGGGCATCCACAGGGTTCCCACAGTGCACACTTCAAATTTCAGTGTCGTGGCTGGGGCGCTGGGGTGCTGATGGCCAGCTGGACGGACAGACACAGAACTTTCATTATTATCAATGCTCTGGGGAAGTGTAGAGAAGACATTTGTGCCAACATGAAGAGCTTCGGGAGCGACAGGGCCTCTCTCTATTTGGCCCCTCCTGCCTACAGGACTGACATCAACTGCCACATGGAAGAGGAAGAGGAGGGCAGTGATGCTGGCGTCTGCTTCAGTGAGATAGTTCCGCCACTGCCCCAAGGGACGAGCCGAAGCAAGCCCGACCGGCTGCACATTTCTTTTTCCCTCTTCCTTCCCTTGTGTGTTGTATCCCAGGGGCCCTTCTCCGTGGAACCGCCTCTCCAGAGAAGTGCACCTGCCACCAACTCTTTGTATATTTCGGTGGCAGGTCAAAACTCTTTTGTTTTCCTGGAATCTTAATGGCTAAATATTACTATTTGTTTTATATTGGATTTTATTTATATGGGTGCACTGTGGATTTGCTATTGAGAGTTATGTATTATTATGTATTGTTATCACTGGTTATGATGTTATATTTCGATGGATGTTCTAGATGTCCTCTGACATCAATATATGCATATTATATGCTTTTTAATTTTTTTGTACACTGTTCTGAGAGCTTTTGCTAACTGGATGGTCTATAAAAGCCTTAAAGAAATAACCTTTTTTGATTGTAAGCGAGAGTTTCTCCCCCACGTCATGGCTAAGGAAGGCTGAAGGCAGAAGAGGACGAGCAATGGCGAGATGCACCGATTCCATAAAAGAAGCCACAGTCTTGCGTTTGCAAGGGTTGGCATTTTGGAAGGCCTCATTCATAAGGTCACCAGGACAACCTGACGGCGCATAACCACAATGCTCCACTGGAAACCTTTCTGGAGCCTGAGCAGCAGCCCAGAAATCCTTAAAATGCAATTAATAAATCAATCATACTAATCATAATCTTGTGAGGGGTCTCATAATAAAAATAAGGAGATGCCCCTGGAACTGGCGTTGTTTTGGTACCAGCTGGTTTAGTCGCTGGAAAGCTTTGGTGTGCTGAATGCGTCTTCAGCTCTGGGGCTGCGCTGATTCCGCCTTAGGGTTGGCATCGGCTGCGAGCGTCGCGATGCTTTCCTTCCAATCGTTATTTCTCAAGCTGTCATTTTGCAATTGAACATATTTTAGCAAAGACGCCATCAGGGCTCTAATGTTCTTTCCTCCAAGGGCGACCGATGGGGTGGTACAGCTTGTCCGGAGCTTCCCACCGCTCTGGGAAGGAGGTGTTCAGATGGGTGGGCCAAACAGGCCTTGGGGTTTGTTGTGTGGAGCCACTCTGGCAGAAAAGGGCATTTTTCCCTGTGTAATGGGATACTTAGAAAGTCATCACTGGGTAATTTGCCTAATGATGCACCTTGTGTGAAGACTTTAATGACTTTGGTAAAATATCCCTTAATTTATCCAGGTCATGTGGATTTCTCAACAGCAGCTGGGCTGTTTGGGGTACTAGGCTGCTCTTGCAATAATGCGGTGAAACTTTGTTATTAAAAGGGTCTTTGCACCATGACTTCCCTGGGGGAGGGAGGGAGGGAGCTGGCTTTCGGTCAGCTGAAGGGAACCACGGTGGGTTGTTGCAAACTGCCCAGAGGGCTTTGGCTGTGGGGTGCTCTAGAAATTAAATCACAGCAGCAACAGCATCATCATCAAAACATAGAAACAGAGCAAGTCAGAAGGGGTCTCCCGGGCCATCTAGTCTGACCTCCGGCACCGGCCGGCTCCGCTCACAACAGGCCCACCACGTGCATGTCCAGCCTATCCTTGAACACCCGCACCGATGGGGCCTCAACCACCTCCTGTGGAAGCCCATTCCACACCCTGGGGGTCCTGACTGTCAGAAAATGCTTCCTGGCATCCAAATTGAACCTGGGTTCCTTGAGCTTTGTTCCGTGGGAGCGCATCCTGCCTTCCTCTGCAGGGGAGAACAGGTCTCTTCCCCACCTCCGTGTGACACCCCCTCACATACCTGTATATCGCCAATATATCCCCTCGGAGTCTCCTCTTCTCCAGGCTGAAGAGACCCAGTTCCCTCAGCCTCACCTCATTTGGCCTCCCCTGCAAACCGGCCACCAACCTTGTGGCCCTTCGCTGCACTGACTCCAACCTGGCTATATCCTTCCTGTAAGGAGGGCCCCAAAACTGAGCACAATACTCCAGTTGCAGGCACACCAGAGTCGTACAGAGTGGCAGTAATAACTCTCTCGATCTGGAGGCCACACTTCTGGCTATGCAACCAAGGGTGGCGTTCGCCCTCTTGGCCACCGCATCACACGGCTGGCTCCTGTTCAGCCTGCAGTCGACCAGTACCATTTTCAACAGAGGAAATTACTTCGGCACAGGTTCACCTTGCATGTCACAACCACCCATGGGTTGTTTAAGCCTTACAGTTTAATACAGCTGGGGCTGTTTGCGAGTGAGTGCCTTGCCCCCACGCGCTCACCGCTTCCACAACCCTGGGTTGTTCATGCCTGCGTTGCTTCTGAACCCGGCACTCGGGGTTACTGAACAAGCCAGAGCCTGAGCCCCGGCAAGCCCTCCAGTTCACACCCTGTATGACAGGGTCCAGCATAGCCACTAATAGGTGAGGGGGTCTAAGCGCAAGCTGCATGTGCAGAGGTCCAGTCGGAGGGTGACTGCTCTGTCTGGAAATGAACTTGACAAGAAGCCCCATTTCACTCCTTATAGCAAAGGGGGCTCCCCAGACACCTCCCAAGGCTGCCCCCACTTCTTCCTCCTGGAAGAAGGGGGCCATCCAACCTCTGGCTGCTCTCTCAGTCCCTCACTTTCTCGCCAGATGTTGCCCTGATGCATTTCCGATCTTTCTTCTCTCCACCCGCCGCCTTCAGGTCCTTTGGCTCCCTCCTGCCTGTTCTTCTCTCTTTTGCATTATAATGCTTGTGCCAAAAGTGTATGAGCCCTGATTTATAACAGAAGGTTTGGTACAGTGTGTGCAAACGAGGCAGGGAGAGAGAGAGAGAGAGTGTGGGGCAGGGTGGGGGAGTGGTTATGCTGTTTCCAAGGTTCCTGGACAGCAATAGTGAAACCTGATCTTTGAGGCGCTGGCCTGACTGCTTGCATAGTCTTGTTTGGTCCTTTGGTGGGACTTTTATCTTCCAACACTGGATTCAGGAGAAATTATGAGATGCATTAAGGAAGCCACTGCCTGAAATTTAAGAGCTGAGCAGGGCTGCCAAGGATAGAAACATAGACATAGAAACAGAGTGAGTCAGAAGGGGTCTCCTGGGCCATCTAGTCTGACCCTTGGCTCCAGCTGGCTCCACTCAAGACGTGCCTACCATGTGCATGTCCAGCCTCTCCTTAAACACACGGGGCTTTAACATCGGTGGAACAGGACATTCTGAAGACGACTTGATGGCACATGGCAACCCAAATGTTAAAAGGTGAAACTTTTCTCTACCTTTTGGAAAGGGGTATTTTGCAGAATGCACATTGTCTCCTCCAGTCTGACTGCAGTGAGAAGAACAGACCTGGGCACCTGGCAGAGTGGCCAGCGGCGCACCTGGAGATGAAGGCCATGGGCCGGTTTAGGCAGAAAGGGTGCCAAATGTTGGTGCTGGACACCCCGCCATAAAATTTGGTAAAGTGCTTTCATGGGAGGGCATTGTGGGTGGGAAGAGGCTATGTGAGAGGAAAGGATAGGCAGATGTAGAAAACCTACCATTATTTATTGGTTTTTGAAGACTTATTCCCCTGTGTTACCTCTCTCAGAATTAAGAAACATAGTGTGTATAGAAATCAGATAAATTGGCTTGCCTATCCGTATGAGAACAGGTATAAAAACTGTATGATAAATGAGGGCAAGAAGAAGGAAGGAAAGGAAGAAACAGAGATGCCAGCTGCAAACTGTTCTTCCAGTCCTAACCAAAAGAGATGAGCATTTGATCTTGGGATTTGCAGGGCAGTCTTTCGCTTGAGATTGTGTGTTTTGGTGGCACTGTGAGTTGGAGCTGCCCCAAGCCCCAGGAAAGGCTGGCTGCGTGCAGACACTTCAAGGTGAAGGGACCTGGCCTTGCCAGCATGCACGAGGCTCCCTCGCCTCCCTTCTCTCCCCTTCTTCCATCTAGGAGAAGAATCCATTTGGAGTCTCATTATTAGCAGCACCCGTGGCTTCCAGGTAGCTAGCAGAGCATCTTCAGCCCGCTGCCAGGAAGGTAGATTAGCTGGCTGTTTTGCACAGCCTTATCGGCCCAGGAGCCGTCAGTGGTCCTGGATTATCAGCGGGTTCCCAGCAAGCTCTGTTATTAAGCCACTATCTTCTAGTCGCCACCATGAGCTGCTCAGGCAGTGGGGCGGCTTTGATAGACGTGAGCTGGCGACAAATGGTACCATGGAAGGGAAGGGCAGAAAATGCCGCCTCCTCAGTGAGCAGAAGCCGCGATGAAACGGAGTGGAGGGGGAAGCACATGGGAACCTCAGGGGAAGGGATACGGAGCTGTCTTGAAAATGCATTTTCCCTGGTTGCTGGACATAATATGGAACAAGGTGGAGAGGACTAGACCCCTGAGGAGTCCAGGCAATTTGGCTGATTACAGAATTGGTTGTGTTTTTCACTCAGCGTGGTCAGGCCCGCTGGCTAGGTCCCCATTGAGCTGTTTCTCCTGGTCACCATTCACTGGCCTTTCTCTCTGGCCCAGACGGCAGATGGTGAGAGGGAAGCAGTAAAGGCCGCTGCTGATTTGCTTGCTGCCTGGCAAGGAAGGCAGTGGCAGCACCGATGAAAAAGAGGGAGAGGTGGCATAATAGCGGCTGGAGACAGTGGTGGTGCAAAGACAGACCCACAGGGAAGGAGACTTGCAGTCCCCCCAAACCTGGACCCAGGACAGGTTTTGCTGTTCCTTTCTTTCCCATGCAGTGAGAAGTTTGGGGCTTTGATAATGGAATCAGTGTCCTTTGTGGAAGAAGGAGCATCCGTGGAACATTCTGAGGGACATGGCCTGTGTGGGATTTAAAAAGATCCCCCATGGTCAAAATCCATGACGGCTGCTCTTCAGCAGTTCCCTCTTCCTCTCACGCAGGCCCCACAGACAAAAATAGCTTCATCCTGCACTGACCGTGACTCAAGTTACATTCCTAGGTGGCCTGGGAAAAAGCTCAGCCTAATTGCTCATTAGTGTTGATTGTCTGCCATCAATGAACAGACTACGGAAAAAGCATTTGCATAGTGCATCTATAATAGCTCAGCTACTCAAGAGAAAGTGGCCACAGACACAAGACTGCAGTGAAAGGTTTGGTTCATACCACGTTTACCCATGAGTTAAACTGTGGTTTGCTGCCCTACCCAGGCAGATGGCCAAAGAAGCCATGCTTCGTTTTCTCAGTCCTGAGTTTGTTTCCATTGTCCACCACCCAGTCTCTTCCCGTAGCCCAACCGCCTTTGCTGCAAAAAAACAAACAAGAAGGCTTGCTTGCTGCCTCTGTAGTCTGGTAAAACACCCCATGAACAACTCAAGATGATAGGTTCACGCTTATCAACAATCCGTTGCTTAAATAACACATAATTCACAACCCAGGGATAAACAATGGGTTTTCTTCAAGTTTTGTATTTATCATAATTATGGACTTGTCTATAATAACAATCCACAATTCAACAGACCGTGGTCAATTAAACTATGGTTTGTCCTAATCTGCAGATCAGGTCAAAAGATCTTCTCAGGAATGGCATCCAAATTATGAAGTCACTCTCAGGGGAGATCCACCTGGCCAGCTTCTTCACTAGCTTTCATCAGTGGGCATAAAATTTCTATATTCAGAGGCCTTATTCATTTTGATGTAAGCAGCTGCAGATTTCTGTAGCTTGGAAATATTGTTGCTTTTAGTTATTCTGTGATTGCAGGCTGTTTTATGCAGTATTTAAGCGACTTTACATTTTATAGCATTTCAGTCTTTTTAAATTTTAATGATTGCTATCTGTGTTTTATTTTGCATGTTCCTTTGGGTACTTTTAAGTAGAACATTAGCCAATAATACAAGTAGTAGCGATTGTGATGGTGCTGAAGCCTGGCAAAAGTCCAGCTTTCACAACTGGCAACGCCCCTTGGTTTTGCATTTCAAATACCATTAAACAAAGGTGTACCTGAGGTTGGCCAAAGCCAGGAAAAACGGCAATTTCTAATATGTAAGGTAGAACAGTATATAATATGTAGTTAGAGATGCTTTTATTTGGTACCGTTAATCCTACATAGGAAATATCAGAATCAAAAATAGCAGCACTACAGGGATCGCAAGTACCGGAAGAACAAAACCACCCGTAAGAACCTCCTAAAATGCTGATGATATAAACTGAAATAAGGGCTGACGGGCTGAAATACGGCTTGGTCTTGTCAGTTCCACTTATTAGAGAAAGAGTTGGGACTTGTCAGTGAATATCTGGCCTCTGAGGCATCAATCACAAATTTCCTAGACTCTGAAGGATGCCAAGTTGAAAACATGGGATCATCAAATGTAGCCTGATTTACCATAACTTTGCTTAGTGGTTAAGTGGCTCCCCCTTTTTACATCAGGTGTGGGGAAGTTGTGCCACCCCCTTGAAGTGTTGGCTTACAACTTCCAGCAGCCTTTGCCAGCATAGGCCAGTAGCAAGAGAAGATGGGAGTTGTAGGTCAGACGGTCCAGAGGGCCACAGGTTGTCCCTCCTACATCAGCTGGAACCAGCACTACCTATAGTATCGTTTTCATCTGCTGGGTGGGACTGCTTACCAATGTGGGCCTCTCCCTTTGTTACTGAACTCAGCCAGTCAAATGCTAGGGCAAACCCAGGTGGACCCCAGACCTGGGTCCAAAGGAGCCTGAGGCAAGACTTAGAGCCAAAACCAGCTTTATTCCAGTGCCCTATAGAATAAAGGGAGACGAAAGAGGATGTTCAGCCTGAAGCAGTGTCTCGAAAGTTGCACCTCAGTACATGCATTTTATACCCTAGGTAACCAGTTAGGTCACCTAATGCACATCTAATGCATTAATACGTCAGTGTATGCATGCCCCCACTGCTGTTGGCTTCAAAGAGTCCTTTTTTCTGTCAAGGACTGGACGTTTCCCATGTTTATTTCTTATCTGCTCAAGGCTCACACAGGCTTGCCATGTTCTTACTCCCTGCACATTTGCAGCTTTCATGGCGGCTAAAACCAGTTTCCACTGCCCCTTTGATTGCTGCATTGGAGGTCAGGCTAGCTTGGTAGCTGTGAGTTGCACAAAGCTCATTTTGTTCTTATCCTGCTCTCCCTTCTGGGACAGTACAACTGTGGTGTTTTTACTATGTGGCCTCCCTCTGGCCAACTGTTCCTGGGGCCTTCCTCTGGCCAACTACTTTTGGGGTGTTTTGGGGTGCTGCGATTGGCAACACCTTCTATGTGTGGGCGTGGGCCAAGCCCACTTCTTGCCCCCTCCTGACTTGGGCACTGCCAGCCCACCTGTGGAACTCAGCCAGACACCCACCTTCCCCAACATGGCACCCATCAGATGTGTTGGAACTACACCACCACCAAATCCTTTCACTGGCTGGAGGACTCTGGAAATGGTAGCCCCACACATCTGGAGGGCGGCAGGTCAAAGAAGGCTGAGCTATTCCCCAGCAAGGCAACTGTCATGGCTGGTCTGTTGCAATGCATTCTGGGAGTGATGCTAAGACAAGGCCGCAGCCCTACGTTCTTTCTGTTGTTACTTGACACTGGCAGGCTCGGGAAACACGAGGGGCATTTAGTTCCCCCAGGAATGCCCAAACGAGGGCTGTGTCTGAACACATCAGGGAAACGGCCGCGTCTCTCGTCTCCTCTCAGCGTTATCGCTGTAAAAGCGCCTGGGGCCTCTCCCTCAGCCGCACTCCACGTTATCCAATTAGGCGACACTCTGATGGTGATTGACAGGCTGACGCCCGCCTCAACACTCAACCGTCTTTCACCTCCTCCAGGCCGCGGAGTGATTGACAGCCTCACAGGCTCGCCCCATAGCTCCCACCAACTGCCGTTCGCGAACGGAACTCCTCCCTCCCCCGCGCCCACAGCTCCTCCTCCTCTCCTCCTCCTGTCACTCATGAGCCCCTAGCCCCACCCCTTCGGCTAGTGCACGCCAAGCGCTCCTCACCCTCGCAGCGGCGTCCGTTGAGCAGTCTTTAATTGCAAGCTCCTCCCACGCTTCTCTTCTCGCTGCCCTATTGGTCGTCCGGTGGCGCTCGCGCTCCGCCTTCGGCTTCCCCGTTGATCCGTTGCCCGTGGAAACGTTGATGGGTGGGCGGAGTTCTGGAAGGGGCCAAGCTTGCTGGGAGTTGTAGGGGGGACAGGTGCGAAGTTGGGAGCTGGAAAAAGGTGTGGGGCGGTCGGTGGGGGGCAGGAGGAGGGGGGCGAACCAGTGTGGGGGCGGCGGGGAGGGCAGAAAGGGGAATATGGGAAGAAAACCGGGGGCGGCCGCTGGAGGGGCAGTGGGGAGGCGGACGGTGGCCGGAGAGGGACAATGCAGACCCTCCACTCAGCTTCGCGGCTCGGCCCCGAAGAGACCCGGGGCTCAGCCACAGGGCCAGGCCCGGACAAGCCCGAGCTTGTGTGTGTGGGCGTGCATCTCCCCGCCCCGAAGTACTTGCAAGAAGGGTGCGAGGACGGGGAGAGGAGAGCGCCCCATTTAGGGAACAGCCTCAGGCAGAAAGATTCCAGGAAGGGAAGTGGGGCAGGACGCACAGGTGGGCAGAAGACCCCGGGGGTCCTCGCGGGCCCCGTGCCTTTCTTCCAGCGAGGTGGTGGGGAAACAGGCTGTGCACAGCTTGGGGCTCCAGAGGAAAGAGTCAGTGCTCCAGGCCTAGTGGGGGCCCCCTAAAATTGACCCTGCCTACCTTACAGGGTTGTCAGGATAAAACAGGGCATGCTGTCCTTGGGGAAAGGAGAGAGAAGGATATGCTACTCCTGCTAGTAATCCTTCATGATGATGATGATGAGGAGGAGGGGGGTGAACAAGGGAGCAGGTGTGGATCAGGTTTGCACAGATGTGTGAGCAAAGAAGGGGAGACTGTGAGGCTGCAGTGGGCAGCCTCGGAAGGGGCTGAAGGTTGGGAGCAGGAAGAGGTGGGTGAGCATAGGAGGAAGGGGAATCATGGTGAAGGAGAGCAGGATCACATTTTGGAGGAATGGAGGCGTATCCCACCAAGCTGAAGGTCTGGGCAAAGGGTGAGCTCGATCTGACAGATGGTGAGACAGAGAGCATTTTGCTTTCGCTTCCCCACCTCTTCAGCCAGGAGCTTGGAGCAATGTTGTTATTATTATTATTATTATTATTACATTTTTATACTGCCCATAGCCAAAGCTCTCTAGGCAGTTGACAGCAATAATCATAGAATCATACTCTCAAGTCACCCATCCCACTTCTGCCCAGGCCTGACCCTGCTTAGCTTCCAAGATTAGGCAGGATCAGGCACTTCAGGCTACATGTTTCTGCGCTTGTCCTTGTGCAGCGACTTACGCTGAGAGAGTCTGAGTGACTCGCAGCAGTCCCCCTCTCAGCCTCAGGAGTCAGTGGACATTTCGACCCCGGTCTTCATCTGACCCAGCGCCACACGGGAGCCGTTCTAGCCTGCGAGGGGGGATGAGGAAGCGCCAGCAAGAACGGGGAACAGTGATGAGGGCAGAAAGAGCAGACAGCATGCCAAAGACACGCGGGTCATGGAGCGGGCACGGCACAGTCTCGTCTCCCTGAGCGCCGACCGTTTGTCCACCCTCTCTGGCGGTCAGCTTTGCATTTGCTCACAACGCCCATGACTTTTTACAGCGTTCTGTGGTGAAAGATGAGTGGCCGACGGCGCGGCACACCCGGGGACAAGAAAGGGCGGCGGAGCGCTGGCCGCGGAGCCGCCGTGGCTGCACAGAAGAGTGACGTTCCCCTGCCGCCTCTCGTCCCCGAAGAGTCTGCTGGTATTCTCACCAAAGTGTTTCGGTCGGGTTTCCTGGTCCCAGATACTCTGCCGTGACAGAGCAGGCTGAGCGCCCCTTTGATTCCTCACCTCAGGGAAAGCTCTTTTAGGTGCTGAATGGGCTACCTGTGTAGGCGGGGCCGCGTGTCCTCCGTGCTCATCAGAGGCATCCAGATTCTGCACGATGGAATTGCAGTCCGTGCACCGGGTGCCTGATGTTGAGCAAGCTAAGCTGCCTGCACGGGCCGATAGTTTTGAATGGCTTTGCCAGCCAGGAGGGGTGTTGGAGGGCTCCCGCTTACTCCGGCCAGCAGTAAATTCTTCTTTGCCCCAAAGTAGCGCAAAAGAGGTTTCTCCCCACTTCAAGCTGATCTGTGCAAGCACAGAGTCTCACTGGTGCTTTAGGGAAAGAGAACTAGCGGAGCACCTCAGAACATTGCCATGTTGTGACCACGATCAAAGTTTCCACTTTTGTGGCACATTCCTGGAACTACTGAACAGGTGCAGGTTTTCCTGCAGAAGCACAGCAAACAGGCTAGGTGGCTGCGGAAGAGGCTTGGGGATGCCAGGGCTGAGGTGTCGCTTTCCCACCCCACCTGTTTCCGTTCTCTCTGCCACTCGTGCCTCCCCGCAAACGGTGCAGAGGGAACCATTCCCGTTGGCCAGGGTCATCTTCGGCCAACCTTGCAGCAGTCCTTCCCTCTTGTGACTGTAAGCCCAAGCCTCCCCCCACCATTCTCTGCCACCATTTCCCAGCCTCTCCAGAGACTAGATTTTGCACAAGTGCCGTGCCGTTGTCCCGCGCTAGCATGAAGGTGACGCTTCCTGTGCGACGAGCTGCACTAGAATGTGGGTGAGGAAAAACACCATTGTGGCTGGATGGCACCTCCCTTTCGGGGGGCATCCATTTTATGCTTGCCAGTCCTGGTCCTGTGTGCCGAGGTCTCCTTCCAGGACAGATCGCTTCACGTGCATCGGGGGGTGGTCTCTGACTGGCATAATGCCGGTGGAGCAAGCACAGGGCCTTTCCCCACAATTGGCACAAGTCGGAGCCAAGCCTTTAGGCCTTCGCAAATACGATCGCTAACCGACTGAGTCCTTTACAGACTGCTCTGGGTGACTGGGGGGAGTCCTGGAGAAACCCCTTCCTCATTTCTGGTCCTTCCAGTGGAATTGAAGCTGTGCCTTGGGAGTCTCCTTGTGTTTGGACCGCCAAACGTGTTTTCATTTCATGGGCGGGGCGGGGGGACAAAGAATGTCTCTGTGTGTGATGTTTGGCCCTACCTGCGTCCCTTAGCCAGTCCCGAGAGTCTCCTCCATTACCTCCCTCCGGCACGTTACCACGGTAACCCACTGGGACTTTCCACACCACGCTTCAAAGCGCAAACTGGTCCTTGCTCCCAGCAGTTGTTGGTGCCTGACGTAACATGCACAAGACCCCGCTACTCTGATCCCATCTGCCACGACAGGCAACGCCCCCCGTCATCCAGCTGAATGCTGGCCGCATCAAGAGGCACCGCTGTGCCGTGCGGCCCGTGCGCTGCGTCCACAGGAGAGCCGTGCTCAGTGGGCAGTTTGATTATGGAGCAGGGGACGCAGGGGAGGGGAGGAGAGGTGGCCCTGGCGTGCTTGTGCCTGAGCCTGGGAAGACTCCCAGAGCGCCTGGGGGAGAGGGGGCGTCCCTGCCCTTGGCTAGCCTGTCCGCCTGCCTGCCTGCCTGCCTGCTCTGCTGGTGTGTGTGCATAGACTGCTTGCTTATTTAGCTGTATGTCATAATGTAGCTTATCCTTTTGAAAAGCGGGAGCAGATCCTGGCTGGCAGACAGCACATCACTTGAAGTATGAATTGAAACCCTCACTTACTCTAAATATAGACTGCCGGGATAGACAGTCCAGATGGGACATGTGTGTTGGGAGTGCTGGGTTGGGTTTCATTCATTCATTCATTCATTCCAAAAGAGTGGCGGGCATCTGAGCGGGTGCCCTGCCCTACTCTGCCACCCGCCACCAGCTGCAGGAGCTGGGGAGGGAGGGGGTGCTCTGAGCTCAGATGGATCCTGCTTGGGAGGAAAGAGCCGAACAGCCGTGGGTTCCAGCCAGGCCTTTCCAGTCCAGATCGGACTCGGAAAGAGTTGTAGCTCCTCGGAGCCGCTGTGATGCACAGAGTAATTCCCGTGAGATGCGTGTCTGAGCTAACGCAGCTGGGTGGCCCGCTTCCAGTTTTTCAGTGCGGCCTCTATAAAGACGGTGCCAGGATCCTGAGGGCAGCACCAGCCCTGCTCCAGGCTTTTCCAGCGGGAGCAAGATGGGTGCCACCATCTACAGGCCTGGTCCTGGCCTCCTGGCAGCTGCAGGAAGCTTTGAAGCTTGGCAAAGCAACCAGGGAAACTGATTTGGCCAAGGTCTGGGGAACAGAGCTGCCCTTGCTGCTCATAACGTGCATGGTCTCCTCCTCCTCCTCCTCCTCCTCCTCCTCCTCCTCCTCCACGCCTGTTCTTCCTTTAGGGCCGCATCCCTCTGGTCCAGTGGGCCTCGGACCGTCCTTCCCCTGGCTTCCCATAAAGCCTTGTTCTGTCTCCATTGCCCCAGAGAGCTCGGGCAGAGCCAGGTCCTCAAGGCTCTGGGGGACAATCGTGACATGGCCAAGCACCGTGGGGGCGCATTTGCCCTTCACGTGTCTGCCCTGTTCGTGTATAAGCCCCGGGATGGTGCCAAAGTTTGGCATCAAAGGGTGCCTGTGTGCGAGGGGGGCCAAACCTGCCGCAAGCTCAGTTGCTGCAGGCATCCTCCCGACCTGGGTGAGCTAGTCTTGCAGGGGGTGCCTCTAGCACTGCGGGTTAGACGGAATCGTGCAGCGACCCCGCTTTTTCCTCCTGAATGGGTTTTCTGCAGCAAGAGAAAATGCAGAAGACACAGAGTCCGGCTGGACGGCTGTAAAATGAGCAAGGTGGATGGCACGATACGAGCTTCTCTCTTCTCGCAGAAGCTCGCAGGTGGTGAGGCAAGGGGCAGAGGCAGTGTCATCGTCCCGCACCTGTGGCCAAGAAGGAGACAGCCCTGCCCCGAACAGAGACTCAACCCCCCAACCCTGCCCGCCCACATCCGTGGTCCCACCTATCTGCTGCCTAGCAGCGCCGCCTGTCCCTGTGACACCCACAGGGAGATTCCACCGGGATTGAGAACCTGCCCCCTGGCGTGGTGTGACTTGGTGTCCCGCGGCAGCAGGGGGCTGGACCCGGTGGCTTTCATGGACTCTTCCAGCTCTCCTGCCCGATGGATCTTTGGCCAGGGGCCCCATGGCTCCCCGTCTGATGTGGCATTTCAGCTGGCAGGCTTTGCTTTTGCTTTTGCAGCGGCAGCCGGGAAGGTGGTGGTGAGCAGGCAAGGAAAAAAGTCAGGCGGGGATTTGTCAGGTGACTGGTGGGTGGCCACTGATCAGGTGGTGGGAGGTGGACTGCAGACTCCCCTCCGCTCCCACCCCCGGGCATGTGGGCACAGTTGGAGCGCTGAGAGGCAACCTTTTGGAGAGGGAATGGCTTGGGGTCCTTCTGGAAGAGGCTTTTATCCTGGGAGACCCTGCCTCGGGCACAGATCTGCCTGGGCCATTCTCCTGTGCTTCCGGGCCCCGTCCTCCTGCCCTTTTCCTTCGGGGAAGTCTGCCGAGGGAAAAAGGTGGCGCAGGGGCACGGTGCCTCTTGATTTGCAGGAGCCCTGCGTGCAGGCAGCACCCTACCGGCTTTGGGGCACGTGGGCACGCTTCATGCCGCAGCTGGAAGACCCCCCCTGCCCTTTCTGAGAGCTGAGCCCAGGAAGGGGCGACACATCTGAGGGTCTCTTCCTGGAGCCAGGTCACCTCCGGCGCTGCTCCTGCGGCAGCCAGGCGCAGCTGCACTTCCACTTCAAGGCCACCTGTGCCCGCCAGCACTTCTCCTCCACTCCCGGTGGCTGTGGCTGCACGCTCTGGGGCAGAAGGGCTGGTTCTGCCCTATAGCGAGAATGGGTGATAACCTTGCACGTCACACGGTTGCGTTGCGGCACCCTGTGCTGGTCACCTGATAGACCTCTGACTCCGGGGGGGCAAAGAGGCACCTGCCCAGGGTACGCTGGGGGGAAGGTTTGCCGGGGGGGCGGGCGCAGAAGGCTGCCTGCTGAGAGCTGGCCAGAAATGTCCCCCGTGGCTGCGGCTACACAAGAGTTCTCCTCTTTCACCCATGGGCAATTCCAAAAGCAAACTCTCCTTTCCTTGGGTTTGTGCCTGGTATCGCAAAGGGTATCTCTGGAGTTTGTGCTCCAGCCACTGAAATACCTTGGGCGACCCCACCCTGCCTTCATCCCCTCCTCTGTCTTCCGCAAGCCCTTCTGTGCTATCTTGGTAGAAAAAATGGTGGAAGGGGAATAAGCCCTTCTCAAACTGCCATTTGCAATGAGTATTAAACGTTGTAGCGCATGACAACTCCTGACACAGAAGCAGGTTTATGGGGAAATTATTTGTAATTTGGTTTGACAACTCCAAATGTTCCAAAGAAGAGCTGGAGTTGGTCTTCCAAAATCCGCTGTATATGTGCGCGCACATACACGCACACATGCACACTCTTATACCTACCTGCCTGGCTCTTTTGATTTGCCAGTTAGGATCTGAGCTGCTGGTCATGGTTTCCAAAACCATGCTTTAAAAGCACACGAGCCTGAAAGATTTTCATGATTTAAAAGAAAAGTGTTCATGATTGCCCTGAATGGGCTTGAGGCCAATGAGTGGCATCCTCGCAGGAGAGGAGGCTGCGCCCCACCAGCAACCTAAGAGGCCGGGGCTTTCTCGGCGGTGGGGGTGGAAGTGAAAGGGCGGTAGAGTTGTTTGTACTCCACAGGGTCCTTGTGTAATGAAACCTGAGTTCAGATGGGTCGAGCAAGTGAGCCAAGCGATACAGGCAGTTTCAGGGTCCCTTCTGTCATGTTCACCAAGGGCTGTAACTGTGCTGAGCTCAAGCAAATGCCCCAGGAATGCAAGGCTCGTGGACAAGTCTTTTAGGGGATTACATTGCTGTCTCCCTCTGGCCAATTCCTTTCTCCATTTGTTTGCACAACAACCCTGCAAGGAAGGCCAGGCTGAGAGCCCATGGGGCACACAGTGGCGCCCACCCATGCTGGCTCTGCCTCTTGGCAGTGTTGACCCCTCTGCAGCAGCTGCCTTCTCTCCCCAGTAGGAGGAGGAGGAGGCACCCGTGGAGGTAATGGGGTGCCCCCATGATCTGCGCTGGGGTGGGGCCGAGCATGGCTGGGTGAAAACTGGGTCAAACTTCCATTTAAACTTAAACGAAAACTTAAGTTTTAAGCTTTGCATGTGGAGCCTGTTTGGGGGATCCTGTGTGAGGTGAACCGGCTTCTCTGGCAGTCCTCTGAGAGGCGGAGCTGCCCCAGGCACTGAGCTTGCTGGAAGGGCCCTGCCGTGGGCTGGCTGGGGCCATCGAGGTCCTTGAGCCCACGCTGCCATCCCGTTGCAGGGGCCCGGCTTCCAGCGTCCCTGGCCAAGGACTGTACAATTCACCCTCACGTGCCTCCTGCAACGGAGAGTCAGCATCCCCTCCGGCCCCGATGCCCTTGTCCGGCCCCTCGGAGGTTTTCCTTATGACCAGCCAAGCTCCGCCTTCCCATCACTTCTGCCCACTATTCCGCGTCCTGCAGCCTTGTGGGACAGGCGCCTTGGTACCCTCAAAAGTGTCCGGTTGCCCCTCCAACTTCTCGTACCAAGGCTAAACATTTCCTGTTCTTTCCCTCGTCCTTGCAGGGCTTTGGTTCTCGCTCCCGGATCATCCTTGTTTCTTTCTCTGAACCTGTTTCAGTTCTGAATCTTTCTTAAATTGTGTTGTCCGGAACATGACACCGGTTTAAGTGGGAGGTCTGACCAGTCCAGGGCAGAGGGGAGTCTTTCCCAGGAGCTAGAAAACAGACCAATATTGATGTCCCTGAAATTTACGTTTGTCTTCGTTCCTGCTGGGCTGTGATTTCTGCTCCTTTGTCTCCCGCTCTCCCCTTAGTAGATGTTTCGGTGGAATCTCTGCCCCCGATGGAGGAGAGCAAGGAGGAGATAATGATCCCACCCAGCCCTGTGGAGCAAGAAGTGGATTTGGTAAGCGACCCAGTGGGCAGGACTTGACTGTGCCACAGGAGACACCCGCCTGGCTGCCCTGTGTGGAAGGGGAGCCACACGCGTGCGTGGGGAGGGCGTGCCGGGGATGTTCTCTCCGTGAACCTTCAGCCGTTCTTGCAAACATCTTTGCGCAGGCGCAAACAGGTGGTGGGGTACATGAGTATCTCTCTGCCTTTGGCACTGACTTTGTGGCTGCTGGCAAAGTTTTCTTAGTCAAGGATCAGAACTCTTGATCAGCCATGGTCTTCCTTCCTTCCCTTGCTTCCTTCATTCCTTCATGTTTTGTCCAAACCTTCTGTATCCGTTGACAAAACATTGTTCTCGGTTGTCAAAGCTGTGGCACCCATGCCATGAATGAAATGCTCCAGTGCTAATGCCCCTTCTAGGTTGCGCCGCTTATGCACATATCTGGGGATGCCATAGGAGCTTCCGGTCCTGGGAGCTGCCGTCACATTTGGATCAGTTCCTGGCTCGTTGGGGGGCGATGCCCTCCCTGAGGGAGGAGCCGCAGTTCTGACCTGGCACTGGCTGGTGTGGGGCCCAGATGTCTCCTCCTCCCATGGAGACCTGAAGAACGGCAGTGGAGGCCTGGCTGTGCAGAACACCGCACCGTTTTGCCGCATTAGGGCTGGAACATCTGGCTCTGCACTTCCGTGCCAGATGCTCTGTTAATTTGATCCCGATTTCCCAGGTTTTCTTTGAGAAGCTCTTGGGAACGAGGAAAAAAGCCTTAATGTGTTTTGTGGAAAAAAGATGCCTGCTCAAAGCCCAAAGAGCAGCTACTGCGGTCCTGCCCTTCCCTTCTTCTCCGTCTTCCTGCCACTCCTGTCCTTAGCCGTCCTCTCCCCTTTGCCGCCTCCTCAGCCTGCAGGAGCTCTCTGAGCGAGCGAGCGAGCGAGGGGCCGCCTTTTATTCACCTCAGCAAGCAGCCCCTTCCCGCTGGCTGGGGGCCCTGGGCGGGTCTGGCCAAACAAAGGGATGTAACAGGATCAGGCACCGTGACTTCCCGTTTTTTGCGGCAGGGCCTGGTTGGAGGCATGTGCATCCCGTGGACCGGCCGGCTGCACCAGGCCAGGGAGGGGGCCAGGCACGCGGCCACGCCTCACAGGACGCAGGCGAAGGCTGAGGGCGCCTGCGAATGGCTCTGGGCATTTCCTGATCGTGTGCCACCGTTCAGCGGTGTCGGTCGGGGTAAGGGCCCCGCCTTCCACGCAGAGAGGGCTTCTGAGAAGCCTGCCTCCCTTGGCACGGTCCTGATGACACGCGGCCCCGAAATAACGGCTGCTGGGGCCACGGCGCGTTCTAAAAAGGCGCGTTGCACATTCTGCCCTCCCCAAGTTCGCATCTGGCTCAGCCACCTCCGTCGCCCAGTTGCTCCTGAAGTAAAACTCGGGCACATGGAATGAGCCTTCATCAGCCCTGCACCCTCCAGGGGTGTTGGACCGCAGCCCCCAGCATCCCCAGCCAGCCTCACTGGGTGCTGCAGCCCGGCACATCTGGAAGGCGCCAGGGCAGCGAAGGCCGCCTTGGGTGCGCACCGTCGCTTCACGTGCTGCTGGTCTGTGGCAGGGATGGGCGGCTCTCTTCACGCCCCACCTCGGGGACCTGCGAGGAGGCCGAGGCGAGCAGAGCCGCCCACCCCATGGCTGGCAGCAGGAGGGGTCCCGGGGGCTCCTGGCCCGCTCCTTCGGCTGCCTCGGCTCCCCCCAGGCAGCGGTGGGGGTACGGAGGAGCGGGGGCCACGGCTGCCCTGCGTCTTGGCTCTCTGCTCGCCCGCTGAGCCAGGCAGGCGCCTGGGAGCCGTGAGGGGTGGGGGGCTGAGGAGCAGGGCAGCTGCTGCTGGTGGTGGTGGTGAGAAGGTCGCCTGGCCGAGGGAGGGGCCTCAGGGAGGGTCTTCCCCGGGGCCTTCAGAGGCCTGGGGCTGGCACTGGCTGTTGCCTTGATGCCCGGGGGGGGGGGGGGCTCTCCACGCTCGTCTGTGCTGCGTGCCTCCCTCCCTGGCAGCTTCGTTGCTGGGGCCGGCAGAGATGCCCTGCTTGGCCACCCACCCTTCCCATTTCCTCGTGAGCTGGATGCTCGTTTCCTGCCCGCACCTCCTGAGCTCTTGGCCACTCCGCTGTACAGCAGGCAGCGCTTGGGCTTCCGGGCTGTCCGTTTTAGGCCAGGATCCTGCTGGAAGGGTGTCCAGGAACCAAGCCTAGGTCTGGCCTGATCAGGCCAAAGCTTGGCCTGCCCATCTGCTTTCCACTGCGGCCACGAGGTGGGGGCAGGGATGTAGCCCTTGTGGCAAGCCGTGGGCATGGGCAGCCTTATTCTCTACGAATAATTCCCGCACCCCAGTCACTAGCCATGAAAACGTGGGCAGATCTGAAGAGCCCCGCGGACCAGACTCAAAACCTCTCTAGTCCAGCGTCCCGTTTCCCAGAGTAGCCAAGCAGGAGCAGCAGAGGAACTGCACCAATGCAGCCTCCAGTCTGGTTCCTCCGCAGACGGAGGGATGGGGAGCTCCTACGGCCAAGCGCCGCCTCTGTCACGTTCCGTGATGCGGACACGCCAAGTCCCATCTGCCGGACAGCTGCCCCTTTCCCTTGTGCCCAGAAACCTTGCATCCGGAACCGCGTTGCACTGACCGGCCTGAGAGAGGAGATGTGGACCGAAGAGCACGAGGCCACGATGGACCAGTTCCTGAAGGACGTCTCCAAGCAGTTGCTTGTGCTCTACATTGACGAATGTGCTGGCCTGAAAGTGGAGTTGCTCATGCCCTATCAGGTAGGTTTGGCCCAGGGAGTCCGAGCTCTCCTGCGCTCTTCTCTGTCTCTTCAGCCACGGCGACTGTGAGGGAAGCGTTGCCCGCCGTGGCAGCCCCAGAGCCCCAGGCGAGCCCTGCTTGGTCAGGGCAAGGTGGCCAGCTGCACCCTGTCCGTCGTCAGCCTCCCAGGTGGCCAACAGGTGCTTTTGGAAGTCCGGCCAGCGTTCCTTGCCTGGCGTTCCGTGGCGTCCTGCTCCGGCTCCCAGGGATGCCACCTTGCCTTCTTAATAATAGCCCCAGCTTAGGAATATATTTAATGTCCTGTTAGTTGGTGGGGGCCCCTCCTTCCCTTTCCAGCCCCCGAGACCGTAGCTGGTCCCCCGTTGGCCCGATTGCATCCCATAAAATCAATCCACGGGGCCAAAGTCTGGTGCAGCCTTTCTGCCTCCTTGGTCCTGTGCGTAATGATCTTTCTACTGCTGCATATCCAAGGATGAGAAGAGACTAAATTATCCCGTCTCCAGGCACATCCTGCCTAAAAGCAGTGCAGAGTTCCTGACCCTCATTAAAAACAACCAGCCAAACAAAACCTGCTGCCTAACACCTGTCCTTGGAAGGTCTTTCGCCTACCTTGGAGCTCGTCCCCACTTTGGATCGGTGTTGCAGGCAGGATGGCTGCACGGGAGGTGCTTCAAGGCCGCAGGACCGCCGACTACAGGGAGGTCCTGCTGGGTGCAGAGGATTGGCCAGAACTGCAGTTCCACCTTGGGGACACCCGGCTCCGTTTCCGCTGAGAACCTTCAGCCTCCCTTTCCGCCTTGTCCCTGCAGGAGCAGAAGCAGGTCTCCTATTTCATCCGTCAGGAGAATGCGGAAATCACCGAGGAGAATTTCCACGAGGTCGTGCAGTTCGGCACGGTCCGGAGCCCGTACATTGATTCCCTGATGCGCATGCTCAGTGCCATCTATCTGCCCCGGCTCTTTCGCAAGGCATCCTGGCCTGAAAGCATCAAGAATGAATTTTTCTCAGAAGTTTACCACTTCATGACCTCCCTCACAGGTGGGTCCCTGCCCTTTCTTCCGTTGCAAAAGTTACCATTTTGCTAAGTACTAAGACCACCTTCCAAAGATTTGCCCGTGCATCTAGCAATTTCTCCACTGGGCCCAGTCCTTCGCTTCTGCCACAGAACCTGCCTTCTGTCAGTATTCTGTGGCTGACAACTTTCCTGCGAGAGAGCTGGATGTTGCTTATGGCATCGGAGCCCGTGGAAGCCCGAGGGTTCCTGCCCTTTGACGGGCAGCTGGCCTTTTACCCACTTCATGTACGGGTTGGTCCTGTGAGCTTTTGCACGCCCATAGATTCCCGGTCGTGGTTTCTAGTCCCCTTTAAGCCATGCCCGGGTCGAGATTCACCTGTATTTTCTCTTACTGTATGCCTCTGCAAGGCTTTTGCAAGCAAAGCACATCTGCTTAAGCAACTGATTTGCATAATGTGGTCCCTAGAAGGTTTTTGTTTTTCTGCACAATCTGGGGGAGGATCAAGGTGACAGGTGGGTCAAACGGCAAGCGGCGGGCTCAGGAGTTCTGGCAAGAAACCATGAACGGCTTTTCTGTTCTGTGTTTTGAAAGGAGGGTGGCCCTTTCTTTCTTTCTTTCTTTCTTTCTTTCTTTCTTTCTTTCTTTCTTTCATAATCCCCGTCTACACACGCAAGGCTCCTTCCTTCCCTGCATCATGGGCCGCTCAGGCCACAAGTCACCAAAGGGACCTTCCTGCTGAATCCCGATGCACAGTCGCCCCTCCGTCTTTGTCCCCCTCCAGACACCCGCTTCAGAATGCGGGGCCGCACCACCCTCTACATCCCGATCGAGTCCCTGATCATAAAGACGGAGGTGGCCGTAAAGGACAAAGCCCTGGTTCAGCGGCTGGAGAGTGAGTGGCGGGTCTCCGGGGATCCGAGCCGGGAGCGGGCAGCGGGCAGCAGGCTCGGCAGAGCAGGGAAAGGGCTGATGGGGGGGCCGCACGGGGAGCCGCACCGAAGGCGGTAAGTGAATTAACCCCAGCAGCATCTGAGCAGCATCTGTCATTCCCAATCAGGGAAAGCAGGTTTGTCAGGCCGCGAGCCTGTGCCGGCCCCGTCTGGGGACCACTCGCTCTGCAGCAGGCGGCGTGCCAGGAAATGGAATCCGGGGCACGCTGGGCCAGCCCCCCGCCCGCCCCCGCGCCCATGTCCTCGTGCTGCCGCCTGTCTTGTTCTGCGCCACACCTGGAGTGAGGCGTGCCGCTGGAACAGGGAGGGCACTTGGCCGATTTCCCTTTCTCAGCACAGCCTTTGGGCATTTCTGGCTCCTCAGACATGTTGTCAAGGGCTGGGGGAGGCATGGTGTTTGAGAGGGTGGGTGAGGGAGGCAGGGCTTGGCCCGGGAGGCCTGGGAAGCAGCGGGCCGTGTGTGGGGACCGAAGAGGCTTTGCTGCGAGTGCCAGGCGGAGCATCCGTTCCACGCAGGCTGCTGGAAGCCCTTCCCCGTCTCAGGGTCAGCGTCTACACTCGCAAGCACGGCAGTTTTGGTGTCCAGAGCAGTGTATGAAGGTGTCCCTGAGGCGTTTCCCTCGGCCCTCCGCATCCGGGAAGGCAAGGTGCGCCACCTTTCTCTCCAAGCATGAGCCAAGCCTTCCTGGGCTTCTGGTTCAGCCCCACAGGTGTGGGCCTGGAGGCCTTGCTTCCCTCGTATGGCTTCATTCAGGGTCCTGGTGCCCCCACGCGACTGGGTGGCCATGAGGCACCTTTCCTTGCCCTGCTCTGGGGCGGGGGCACCATTTCCTGAAGGAAAGCAAGTGCTGGCAGATGTGGGAGAGGCTGCAGACTTTCCAGAATTGCTGGAAGCCGCCTGCCGGGTGCTTCGGACTCTCGTCCCGAGGGATCCCCAGCGGCAGGCCCTGCCACCCCTCCTGCAGGAGACCCCAAGTGGCACCCTCATGGAAGGGGCAGTTTCTGTCACCTCTCCGCCGTGCCGTTCCGTGCCGCTTGCTTCCCCCTTCCCTTCCCCGCTTCCCCCTGAGCCGCGCCTCGTGACCAGCGACTCGGCTGCAAGATGGTGGGGTTGAGGCTTCCCTCCTCTTGCTTCCAAGCGCTTTCCTCCTTGCGCCTGTTATAAATGCCGCTGCTGCTATTTTGGAGGAAAAGAGGGGAGGGGAAGTGCCCGGAGAAGGAAGGTGCGGGTGGAGGCGAGCCTGGCCATGATCTCGCAGCCAGGCCAGCCTGTGGCTGCGTCCCCCGGGGGCGTCTGGGAGCCCGGCCAGGCTCGCTTTTAGCCTCTGCCTTGGCTGCGACGCAGGCGACCAGGGCACGCGGGGAGAGCCGGGGCCGTTCGGTCGCCTCGGCATCCGCCCTGGGGCCTTGTGCCCTGCTGCACCTTCTGCTCACGCCAGCCTCCATTTCCGGGAGCCTCCGCTCTGGGCGCACGGGCCGCGTCAGCCCCGGTCGGCACCAGAGGGAGGGGTGGCGGCAGGGGCCCGCAGGACTCTGCTTTGTGGCTTCTGTGGATCGGCCGGCTGCCCTTCCCGGGGTCCTGGGCTGCCCCAGGGGGTGCCCCACCCTCCCGCCCGGCCTGCCCCTCCGCCTGCCCCGGCTGACAGCCCCGCCTGCACGGAAAGCCCTTTCGCGTTTCCACCCTGCCCCCAGGAGGCCCTGTGACCTTAGAGCATGTTTCCGGTGTGGGGCAGGGTGGCATTTTGGGGGCGCCCATGCCCTCCGCTCCCCGTGTTCCCGGAGTCAGACTCCCCTTCTGTGTGAGGCGGGGCCCTCACAGCCCCATGGCCCGAAAAGCCCCGGCTGGAGAGGCCGGGCCTTGGGACCCGGGCAGTCCCTCCCTGTGCAAGGCACGGGGCGAGCCACCCCATCCCGTGGCCCTTACAGCTGGGCCGCGTGAGCTGCTTCCGCGTGGCTCTGCCTCTTCGTGTCGAACGCTCCGGGGAGGCACGATCGGCGGGCAGCCCCTTCCCCCGGGCAATTCCCCCCAGCGCTGCTCTGCCAGCAAAAGGGCTGATGTGTCCGAAGCTTCTGATACGAAAGCCCAGCTGCCTCGGGGGCCTCGGGTGCAGGGGAGGTGGACCCTGGGGTGGGGAGGCGGCGGCTGCCCCCGCCCAGCGTCGGATCCAGGCCGCCTGCCCTCGCATGCCGCTTGGCTCTTGGCCCCTGCACGGGGCATCCCGCCTCCCTCTCCGGATCCCAGGGGCCTCCGGTTCCATTACTGCCCGGTGGGCAGAAGCGCCGTGGAGAGAAATCTCCCGTCAGAGCCGGAGCGGCTGCTCGTCTGTTCCGCCCTGCGCAAATTCAATTGAACGTCTCGCTGTGGACAAGGGGAGAAAGATGTTGGCTGAATTATGCAGCATGCGTGTCTCTATTAGGAATAATGAAGCGAAGCCTGGCGAAGGTGTGACTCACCGGGGCGCAGCTCTCATGCTCCTGCATGCCAGAGGCCACGGGAGCCCGCCAGGCCCGCAAGCCAGGCCCGCGTCCTCCGCTCCCGGCCCAGTCCGTGGGGTGGCCAGCACTGGGCTGAAAAGGCGCAGCCCTCGGCATATGCCGCGCACCCCAGAGTACCCCCGAGGCAGGGGTCGGTGCTTCAGGGATCGGGGCCTGGCTGCGGGTGCGCCCTGCCTGGAAGAAGCCCCGATTGCGGAAGGGCCTTCGCTGTCCCGGGCTGGTTCTCTTCCGGGGCCTGGCCGCGCCAGCTGCCGCTCGCTCCGTCCCGCTTGTGGCGTGAACGTGAATCGCCATTACTGTTGGCTTTTACGGTGACGAAGGATAACGTGGCTCTGAGGAACAACAGGCATAATGGACCCGCTCTCTCGCTCGCATGCATCCTGGGCGGAGGCCGGCACTCGCCCCTCTTTCCCCACCACTGTGGGTTCAAGCAGACAGGCGAGCCAAGCACAAAGGGCCGGCTCGTGCGGTGCTGTGTATCTGATTCCGAGTGCGGGAATGGAGGAACATAAACAATGGCGGACCGTGGCCCTTTTCGAAGTTTCAAAACGTCGGAAAGACCTCCCCCACTGCCGAATGCAGATGGAGGATTTGAGATGCACATGGCTGTCCCGTAATGGGAGGCCGGTGCGGTTGGCAGCGCTGTGCCCGCGATGCGCTGTGCCGTGCGCATGCAGATCTTCCCGTGGCTGGATATTTTTGCATGGCAATGGATGCCTGGGTTAAGCATCCAATTGGCTACCTCGGGTTGTCTCTTGTGTGACTAAAACCTCAGCTGCTATCAAGCACTTAGAGATACTTGGCTATTCTAATCCCTGGGCTGTGTGATTGTCTTACCCCTGCAATTTGGCACGGAGACAGCAGCTTCCACGCTGCGATACTAACTCTTCCTAGATGGCTGCTTTGGAGCTATTAGCCTCTTCCATTCCAGGCACGGGGGGAGGCGGCAAAGTTAGCTCGCTCCGGGGGCTGCAAACTTTCTCCGCAGCTGGAGCCCGGCGGCTCTCCTGGGGGTTTGGCTTTCCTGGGAGTCTTGTGGACCCGGCATCCGAAGGAGTCCCCACTTTCTGCCGCCTAGAAAGTCCCTGTTCGCACGCACCTCCTCCTCTTGGCTTCCCCCCGCACAGCGCTTGGATGCAAAGCATTTGGGATCTATCAGACAACAGACCACAGAGTAGAAGGCAGTTTCTGCACTTGCCCAGACGCAGCAGCCGAAGCCCCATATTAAAGAGCAGGGATGACTACGCATTTTGGCAAGCGGCGGCGCCTTGCATATAGAATTGTTGGGACAAAGAACTCACTGTGTTCCACTCTCCTTTGCTTTCTGATGTGTGGAAGAACAACATAAAAGTGTCGCCAGCACCGCGATGCTCCAAATGTGTGTTTGCCTGGAACAAAGGCACCTCGCCTCCGCTCCTCTCAGAAGGACACCCCCCTCCTCCAAAGGACATGCCTCTTTTCTGTACGGGTCACTCTGTCTTTGTGCCCAAGTATTCTCCCAGTTTTAATCTGCCCAGGAGGACAGGCTTCACGGGAGCCTTAGGAAGATCGCCTGGGATTCTGTACATTTTCTGGAGCGGGGGCAGACGGTCTCTTTTCCTAGCAGGCAAACTTCAGACAAGTGGCACAAGACTGCCTCTGAAACATTCGCACGGGCAGGTAGCCCATGCAGCTGGGGTGTCCGTTGGGGGCCCTCCTGACTGAAGGGTGCAAGACCTCACGTGGCTGAGGCGTCCGTTCATTGTGACATGGCCGGCAGCTCTGAAATGGGGGCAGAGCACCCCCGCCCCGGGGCTTTTGTGTGGTGGATTGCATTGGCGGGTGTGCCTGAGTGCCAGAGGGATGGGGCCCCGCAGACAGAGCGTGCCAGGACGTTGTGGCTCTGTTCAGCCTTTTGGGATGGCGCAAGTTGGGGTGCCGCCTAATGACATGGTTGGGAGAAGCTTCTGGGGGCCACTCAGGGCCAAATTGGGGTCCCTGCTCTGAAGTATAATCTCTGCCTTCCTCTGGTCTGTGCAACTCGGTGATCCATAGTTGGCGTTTCTTCATGTCCGTCTGTCCGTTTCCTGTTTGGCACGGGAAACACGGCACGTCGTGCTGCCAGGCAGCTCCGTTCGCCGTTGGGGTGCCCAGCTCCCCCGCCGCTGAACGGAGCAGCTTCGTTCTGGCGGCTGCTCTTCAGCATTCGGGCGGCCCGGCCCTTTCACCACATTTGATCGAAGGGGAGGCCGAGAGCTGGCCGGTGGGCTTGGCCCCGCAGCCGAGGGGAACTGCCACTGGCCGCTTCTGTTCCAGCTTCCATGATTCACTGGACCCGGCAGATCAAGGAGGTACTGAGAGCCCAGGAGGCGGTGGAGAGCAGGGAGAGCTCGGGCCCCCTGGAGGAGATCGAGTTCTGGCGGAACCGCTGCACGGACCTCTCCGAGATCAGCAAGCAGCTCTGCCAGCAAGGGGTGAAGCATGTCGAGGCCATCCTGGCCCTCTCGAAGTCCTCCTATGTGGGCCCCTTCCAGCGGCTTGCCAGGCAGATCCAGGTAGGTGGGAGGGACCTGCTGGCTGGCTTGAGGGGCGCTGCAGCCCAGGGTATCTGGAGGGCACCCGGTTGGGGGGGGGGCGGAGCACGGCCCCGGGGAAGTGCACTCTCTCTCCCGGCCACTGCTGAACGCGGTGTCCTGCCCCTTCCGGGGGGAGCGCAGCAGGACTGGCTCATGGCTCTTGGCCTCTGCCTTGCAGGACGGGTCGGAGCAAGCCCAGTCCAACCTCCGGTTCCTCTCGATCCTGAAAGAGCCGTTCCAGGAACTGGCCACCCTGCGGCCCAAGGACATCCCGGAAAAGCTGCCCCACCTCATCAGCCTCGTCCGAATCGTGTGGGTCAACTCCCCGTACTACAACAGCCGAGAGAGGGTAACGGCGCTCTTCCGGAAGGTGAGGGCCGCACGCCAGTCCCCTAGGCCGGCGGGCAGATCTCCGGTTGTCTCAGACCAACTCCGAGAAGCTCCTGTGAGGATGGGTGGAAATGCCGGGCGCGGAGAGCCAAACCTTTGGGGGCCTGCTTTCTGCCCATCACGCCCCACTGCTTAGACCATTCTATTTTGTTTTTCAAAAATTACTTGAACTGCTTCCAAGCCACTGTTATTTTCTGTGACAAAATAATGTCTAGAGCAGTTAAATAGCTATAAGGACACAAAAACACTGTTCAGTTAAAAGGCCTATTAAATGAAAAGAAACAATTGGAAATCGCAAGCACACACTCCGGCATCAAGCTCTCACTAAAAACCCACACGCGAGAAGAGCCAGCCCAGTCTCCCTGGGGAAGGCCTTCCTGAACTGGGGTGCCACCCCTGAAAAGCCCCCCTCCCTGCACCCTCCCTGCTTATCCTCTGGAGGTGGGGTGCGAGAACCGGGCCTTTGCCACAGACCTTCCATGTCAGATGGGCTCGCGTGGAAACAAGGAAAGGGCCATTTTGCAATATTCAGTCATAGGAATTATTCCTCAAGGCTTCTTTGGGTATTAATTTCTGTGCTGCCCGATAGCCGGAGCACTCTGGGCAGCAAGTCATAAAACGACTGACGGCAAATAGCCCAATTCCAGGTCAGACCTTTTCCCCCTCTGGTTTGCGTAAGGCAGCCCTCCCTGAGCTGGCGCCCTGCAGCACAGGGAGCGTGAGCCTCGGAAGCGCGGAAGGGGCGGGGAGGCTTCATCGTCCCCGTTCTCCCCAGATGAGCAACAAGATCATCCAGATGTGCTGCAAGGACATCTCCCTGGACCGGCTCTTTGAGGGCTACGTCTGCTCCTCCCAGCAGACCCTCCACGGCTGCATCGCCTGCATGTCTTCCTGGAAGGAGTCCTACCAGCACGCGGCTTACATGCACAACAAGTGAGGGCTCTCGCGCTCGGCCCCGCACGGCCTGTGGCGGCTCCCGCAGGGCTCAGGCGGCGGGAGGCCCCGTCCCAGCCCCGCCTGCTGGAGGGGCCGGGGCTGACCAGAGACCTCCTCCGTGCACAGCGGAGCTCCCCGGAAGGAGCCATCGCTTTGTCCTCTCGCGGCCACGGGGCATGGGCCCCGCTTCCTCCTGGAGCCCTTGTGCTGGGGCTGCCCCCGGTTGCGCTCCCGGCTGGGCTCTGGCTGCGGCGTCTCCCCAGCCCTCCAGCCAGGGCGGGCAGTCCCCTCGCCCCCTCGGGGCAGAGGGCCAGGGCGAGGCAGTGCAGCTGCCCAGGCCAGGCGGGGTGGGCTGTGCAGCAAGCTGGTCGTGCTGCCTTCCCAGCGCTTGGCGCTGGGGCGGCACGATGGCGTGTGGCTGAGATCGGCCAGGAAGGAGACCGGCCCATGCGCTCTTCCCCTCGTGGTGCCTCGCTCTGAAACCTCCCAGCCTGACTGACCGGAGGCACGGAACCCCGTGTGAATTGAGACCTCCCCCAAGCCACTTCCAGGGGTCTCAGAGCCGTTTTGCGGAGTCCCAGCCCGCTGCCCCTGCCTGCCTAGCACCTGCCTTCTCCAGCCCAGCCCCATGAGGCGTCCTCTGAGGTACGGAGCAGCGACGCGGCTGGCTCAGGATGCTCTCACCCACCCGGAAGCGGCTCCCTTCCCCTCTGCGGTGCGAGTCCAGGAGGAACGGGCTCCTCCGGCTTCACAGAGCGGGCAGCATCCGAGCTGATGTGGAACGAGGACTGTGCGGGCTGGCTTCTCGAGGCCCTTGCCTGGCCCTTGCTGGCCCAGAGGGCCGCTGATCCTTGGCTTCTTCGGCTCCCTTCCGGCCCGGGCCCCGTCGTCTCTTCCCTGATTCTCCGAGCGGTACTTCAGAAATAATGCAACGTAATCCATCATTATGATTAGGGATGTCAGGTTTAAGTGGGTGCCTGGTCCTTGACGATTAAGTCTAAGTGTTGCTTGTCTGCTTCAAATTCAAATTAGTGGGGCTGGATCAATATCATAAAAGATATAAAGACATTTAGCATGCGAGCGGCTCTGACGTGAGGCAGGCACGGCCAGGCCTGGAGGAGGCACTCAGCCGGGCTCCCGGGGCGAGGGCCCGCACGTCCCCAGCGCTCCTTGATTAGATGGTTTCTCCAGAGCCCTCTTGCCTGTGCTGGGGGTGGGGGGGGGGGGGGGGGGGGAGAGAGAGGCAGGCGCACGGGGGTCGCTCGCTCGCTCGCTCACCATCCAGCAGCAGCTCCAGCCTTTCTCCAAATGGCGGCACTCTCCCCGGGGAGAGTTCTGTCCATTCCGGGGATACTCTCTGATCGGTATCCTGTTGTTAACACCTGTGTGCCCCCCACCCCGGACCACCCAGTAGCCTTGGCGGGGAACGGGCCTGTTGCCCCCAGGCCCAGTGGGGGGGGTCGGCAGCAGGGACCTGTGTAACCCAGTGCCTCCCCACAGGCTTTCCGGTAAGGGCTGGGTGCTGGACCAGACCAGCATCTTCGCTCAGGTCGATGCCTTTGTCCAGCGCTGCAAGGACCTCCTGGAGGTAGGTGGGACGTCTCACTGCGCAGCTGCGCCCCAACACCCCACTTCCCGGTTGGTCCCCCGGACCGATGTTCTGGCTCCTCCGTGTCCCCATGGCCTGGGTATTCAGGCTGGGCCTCTGGCCGTGCAGGCCGGGCCCCTCTGACCCACGATCGTTTGTGGACCTCCGGCCCCCTGGCTGGGGGACCAGGGGACCAGTCCTTCCCCTGCCCTGGGGTCCTCCTGGACAGAGGCGGCACATGCCGCTCACGCCACCTCACGGGCCGCCGGTGCCTGTCCCTGGCCCCAGGTCTGCGACAGCCAGCATCACTTTGCGCGCTGGGAGGATGGCAAGCAGGCGCCGCTGCCCTGCTTCTTCGGCCAGCGGGGGCCCCAGATGGCCCGCAGCCTGCTGGAGATCGAGGAGACCTTCCACAAGCACCTGAGCAACCTGCGGAGCGTGAAGGGCGGGATCCTGGACGTGAAGAATGCCTCCTGGCATGAGGACTTCAACCGGTGAGCGGTGCCCCAGCCGCGGTGCGTGCGTGGTGGCGGCTCTGGCCGGAGGGCGCCCAGCGCTCGGAGGCCAGTCCCCTTTGGGGCGCTTGCATTGGCCAGTGCGGGGGAGCCAGCAAGGGCAGGGCTGCTGGGGGGCGCGGGCCTCCCCCGCCTCCCTCATCACGCCCTCTCCCTGGCGGCGCCAGCTTCCGTGCCGGGGTCAAGGACCTGGAGGTGATGACGCAGAACCTGATCAGCTCAGCCTTCGAGACCGTGAGGGATGTGGAGCGAGGCGTGGAGATCCAGGACATCTTCCACCACCTGTCCTCGCGGGAGGTAGGGCACGGGACGGGACGGGATGTGGCAGGCGCCTGCGAGCTGGGCCGCTGCACCCTGGCGGCGTGTCTGCAGCGGGCTCGGAGGCCGAGCGGCTTCCAGGGCTGCCTCTCCGGAGGCCCGGTTTGCCCTCGCCTGCCCGGCCGGCGAAGCTGGGGGTCGAGCGCTGCCGCGGGGGCCCCCGAGAGAGGCGGGATGCCTGGGCGGCAGGGGAGGGGAGGGGGCGGTCCGGGAGACGCAGGGGCCGTGGGTCAAGGAAAGTGCCCCCCCAGGCCATCAAGCGGACCTTCGACAAGAAGACCGTCGACATCTACATGCTGTTCAACCGGGAGCTTTCGCTGGTCAACAAAGAGCTCAGCAAGAAGGTCCCGTTCCTGCCGCCGCACATGTGCCACTACTCGGGCCTGGCGCACTGGATGCACGCCCTGCGGCGGCGGGTGGACAAGCCCATGCAGGTAGGGCCGCTGCCCTGGACGGTCGGAGAGGCGCTTGGCCGGCGCCCTCGGCTTGGGTGGGCGGATCGGGAGCGCACACATGCGCAAGAGCCCCGGCGGGGGGGAAGGGGGGCCGTGTGGACGTGCAGCGCCCTGCACGAGCGGACGCTTCCGCCAGCGTCCTCTGGTTTGCACGTCGTCCGCCCGTCTCCTAGCGTGGTGGGGGCCGGCTGCTGCAGCTCTGCGTCCGCCCTGCCCCACGGCCCTCCTGCCTGGTGACGAGGGGGCAGGCCCCTTCTGCAGCACCGCACGTTCCCCCCCCCCCGTCTCGCACTGGGGCGTGTGGGGGACGCTCGTCCCGCAGAGCCCTCCTGCCACATGGGCCCTCCTGCAGGCCGGCCGGCCGAGGCAGCTGGCCCCGGGGTGGCCGCGGACACTCCTCTGTATTCATCAGGCAGCCCTCATCCTTTTTGGTCTGTTTCTCAGCTATTTACCTCAATAACACCCCTCTGCTGCTGAGTTCTTTTTGACAGGTTTAATTATACGTTGAGCAGAAACAAAACGGGGCTTCCGCCATCAATCAGCAGCCCCCCGCGCGCACGCTCCTTTCTCCGTGCACATTGGGAAATTGAAGTGGCCGAGCCCGTCCCGGGGTGTGAGGCAAGCTGTCTGCGCACGCTGCCTGGCCCTCCCTGCCCGTCCCGTGCTGCTCCCCCCCAGCCGCCCCACTGCTGGCGCTGATGGCAGCCGGGGCTCCTCCGCCCCGCTTTCGACACGGCCGTGTCCAGGCGCACGCCCCCTCCTGCGCTCGCCTCCGGCCGAGCAAGCCGCGCACATGGGCGATGCGGGACGCCCGCCGTTCTGCCCGCCTCGTGGCCAGGGGCCTGCGGTGGGCCCCCCGTCAGGATGCCCGAGTGCAGGGGGCTAAGTGGCCCAGGAATGGGGCGTGGGGGGAGTGTGGGGTGTCAGGGAGGGCAGCCTTTGAGAGCAGGCGGTGTGGCGTGGGGGGGACTGATGCAAGTGCGGAGAGATGCAAATGGACCGGGGAAGGAGGAGCTGTCAGGGCTGTGCTGGCGGGAGGTGACCAGCATATTTGCAAATGTTGATTGGAACCTGGAGAAGCCCTGCTTTGTTTCTGAGTGCAGCCTCCCCCCCACCGCCCCTGGGATCGGGGTTAGCGCCACAGGGTTTGGAGGCAGAGCGTTCAGCAGCGGGGCCAGTCTGGAAGCCGAGCGCCTTCCCGGACCGCAAGCCCTGGGCTCTGCTGGGCCCCCGGTGCGAACTCGCCCCCCGTCCTGGGCCTCTGCCTCCTGCGCCCACCCCAGCCCTGCTCCTGCCTCCCAGTCCTCACCTTCCTTGGACCACCGTTCCCGGGTGCCGGCCTCGGAGCTGCCGGCAGCCCCCCGGCCACGTGCTGCGGGGCTTCCTTGGCCCAGGCGGGTGCCGAGCGGGGCCGCCGGGGCAGCAGTTCTCTCAGGCCCCTTGGCCTGCTCCCCGCTCCGTCGCCGGTGTGCGCCCCCCTCCCCGGCAGGGCCCCAGCCTGGCTCGAATAGTCGGCAGGGTGTGCAGCCCCGTCCCCTCCTTCCCCACGCGCTGGCTGGCCCTCGCCAGGCACTTCCTGGGGAGGGGAGGGGAGGCTCGCCTGTGAGTCGCTGGGGCATGCGCTCCTGGCTGCTGGCGGGGGGGAGGCGATGGCATGGCATGGGGGGCAGGGCTCTGAGGGGGGCTGTGCCAGCTGCACCTGCTCCCCGTCCCCGGCTCCTCTGGGGGTACCTGGGTGCCTCCTGCTTGGGGTGCGGCCCCCGGGACGCGATTCTGCAGGGCAGCCGGGCAAGGAGGTCCCAGCAACCCCTGCTTGCGTGGAGAGGTTGTTGGGAGGGGGCTTTTTCGCAAAGCCCCCTCGGGGAACCCAGGGCACCGCCCTGCGTCGAGCAAAGCGCCCTTTCCCCCGGGGCTGGGGGAAGCGTTGGCGATCCGTCGGTGGCAGGAAGAGGCATGGGCTGCGATACGGGCCCGGCGCCAGCGTCGTTTGAGGAGCTCTCGTGGCAGCTGTCCTGCAGTCGTGGCGTGTTTGACGTGGGCGTGGGGTTGGCCGCTTCTCTCAGCTCCTCGCTGGCCGGGGCAGCAGGGGCAGCCCCGAAGAAGGCAGGCACCTCACCCGAGCTGCCCCACGATGGAGTCGCAGACGGGTTCCCCCTGACCCGACTGCGCTGCCGTTGGGGGGCAGGAAAGGCCACGGAGGGGTCCTTGAGCCGTGCCCGCAGAAGGGCCGCCCAGGGTCCGTGGGCTGCGGGGGAGGTGGGCCCGCCCGTCTCTCGCTTCGTGGCCTGGCAGTGGCAGCCCTCCACGCTGCGTGGCTCGCCGAGCGATGGCTCTTCGCTCTCGCCTGTCCTGGCCGAGAGCCCGTCACGCTGGGTGAACCAAGATGTCCCAGATGAGTCAGCGTTGCTAACGGCAAGTGCTTTCAGAAGGCTTTCTTTTATTATTTTTAATTTTGGCACCAATAGCTGGCCTGATTTTTCTTGGTGACATATGTTGTTTTCTTTATTACACCCACCGGAAAGAGTCGAATGGGCACCCGGGGCCTCGCGTCCTCCCTTCGTCTGCGCCCGCTCTTGACCGAGCGGTGAACTAATGTTCCTGTTGCGTTCAGGACGGGGCTGCGGGAGCGTGGGGACGCGGGCGAGCCTGACGCAGCCGCCATCGCACTGGCCTGCTCTCCCGCAGCATGCAGGCCCGGGCCCCCCTCCCCCATGAGTGCACCGGTGCGCTCATGCCTCCTCTCCCACTCACGCACCCGCGCTTCGCTTCAGCCCCTCCAGAAGCACCCCTTCCCAGGCAAGGTGTGGGATCCTGGTGTGCGGGCTGCCCAGGGAAAGCACGGGACGGGCCTGGTGTTGCTGGCAGGGAGAGCTGCCCCCTGATTTGGGGCCAGGGGCTGCACGGACCTGGCTGCGCCTTCGACTTGGTCTGCATTCTGTGTCTGCCCACGGAGGGTCCCTGGCTCAGTCCCTGGGGCCTTGGCTGATGCCCCCCCCCACCAGAGCCCCTGGCGCGCCATGTGCAGCCGGGACAAGGTGGCGCCGGCCGGGCGGCTGGAGTGTTCCCTGCTTCCGAAGGGAGCCGCCCCCCTGCTTGCCGGGCCGAGGGGTGTCCTTCACGCCGGAGGGGGGCAAGGGAGTGGGTCCCCAGGGCCACGGCCCCCACGTGGCGGGTCCTGAGGAGAGCCTCCCGCTTCCCTCCGGGCAGTGCCTCACCAAAGCCCACTTCATCCCCCACATCGGGACCGGGGAGGAGAGCTTCCAGAGCTACCAGCTGCTGGTGCAGGCCATGGACGAGATGGAGAGGAAGACTTTCCACGGGTGGACCCAGACCTTGGACAAGGACTGCCTGAAGCGCCTGGACACCCCTCTGCTCGTCCTGAGCACCGAGAAGCCCGGCATGCTGGACATCAACTTCGACAAGTGCGTGTGTGCCGGCGCGGGGGGGCCTGTGGGCTGGACCCCGCCTCATGCCGCCCCTCTCTGCTTCTGTTCCAGGCACCTGCTCAAGCTGTTTGTGGAGATTCACTACTGGGAGAGGGTGCTCTTTGAGATCCCCCACTACGTGGTGGAGGTTTACGAGAGGAAGGAGGACCTGCGCAACCTCCGGGAGAACCTCCTGCTCGTGGCTCGCGACTATAACAGGTTTGCGGCCCGAGGGGTGCGTCGCTCCGGGAGTCCCCCCCCTTGGTGCGGCTCCCCCGTGCCGCAGCCGGGCCCTTCCCGGCCGCGCGCCTTGGGCCAGCACACCTGCCGGGGGACGGGTGGGTTCGCTTCCCGCTGCTTGCCCTCCGGCCATCCCGCTCCCGAGCAGCCCCGGATCGGAGCCGCGCTCCACGTGCCAGACAGGAGACTGGAGCTGGGCTCTGGGGCTGACCCACTGGTTCCCAGGCAGGACTCTGAGCGGTGCCACGCACTCAGCTGTTCCTTCCAGATAATGGTCTGTGATCAGGAGAAAGACGGGAGGAAATGGGAAAGCGGGAGGGACGTGAGGGGAAGGCATCTCCTCCCAGGCCTCCTGCAAATTCTGCAAATGAGGCCGAGCGGCGGTGTGAGAACAGCCCCGCTGGCGGGCCCCTGCCCCGTCCAGCCGCCCCCCAGTGGCAGCATGGGGTCGGGAGGCAGTGGCGCCAGGGGCCCACTCGCCTGGGGGTGGGACCAGCTTCAGGGGGAGACCAGAATGCAGTGATTCCTTACGACGGTTTTGAAAGTGTGTTTGGCACCGGGGGCGGTGGGGGGGGAGCGCGCTTGCTTTATCGCCATCTTCTCCGAAGTGTGACATGGAGGCGTTTCTCTGCCGAGAAAGTGTTGTTTGAAACGAGCTTTGTCTTGGCACCTGTATTTTTATCCCGACACAAGTGTAAGCATTTCTTTTGTGCTGGCTTTTTTCCACTCGGGAATTAATTGGAGACCAGGCTGGTGGTGCGGGAGAGAAATGGGCAGCGTTCCTTCCCCGTTCTCGACAGGTGCTCCTGGATGGCTGAGGGAGGAGGGCTGGAACGGGCCGGCGTGCACCGAGCGCCGGTTTGGATCCTCATCTGCATGCGAGCGGATTGAGGTGACATGCACCAAGGAATCGCACCCTTCTGCTTCCCGGGTTACTTAATTGGGATTACATCGACATTCTGTATTTAGAATTTAATCGCTAACACGGTTGGGGAACAGCCTCCAGTTCACCCTAAACATGGACTGAAACTCTGGAGAAAAATTCCGCTTCATGGAGACTGCCATGATGATGCTTAACCCATGATTTGTTTCACCCATGTTTTGTTGCCTTGCGTAGGGTTTGCATGACAGACGATCAAGCAAAATATGGTTTGCTTTCTCAATGCTACAGTTGTTTGATTCCCTCTTCCTTGCCTCATGTATCCTGAATGTTTTAGTGGTGTGGTATTGGCACTTATTGTTGCTGGCTTCTAGGGTTTTTCACTGCTCTTGCTTACCTTTGTAGCCTGGGAAAATAACCCATGAACAACCCACGGTTCTGAGTTCACATGTAACAACAAGCCATTGTTTAAACAGCCATGAGCTCAATACCTAAAAAGAAACTAGGGTCTTTTCTTGGGATATTAGTAATTTACAAACCGTGATTTGTTGGTGTGGCTAGGTTCCCACAACATGACAGTCCAGGAATCAGCCCGGATCATGGGTTAGCATTGTATGTAAACTTGGTTGGAGGGTTTACCCCTTTCTTATTATGTAGGGTGATGCTTAACAGCTTATGAAAGGAATTTAACCAAGTTAGGAGGCAGAGGCGGAGGAGGAGAGGTCCGTCCAGGACTGCTGGCTGTGAAGACCACACGAACTGTGGTGTTCAGAGATCACACACCTCTCGGGCCTCTCGTCCTGGTTCTGGGCTTCCCAGAGGCACCGGCCTGGCTGCTGCAGGGGGCAGGGCTGGATGGGAGGGGCCCTCTGCCCCCCCCCCCAGCAGCACTTTCCCAATGATGCTCTTCGCTCGGCAGTTGGACCACTTGTCCTTAGATGCTGCGGCTGCCTCTCCTCCAGACCCTGTGACCAGGAGGATGCGTGCCAGTCAGCCGCGTCCCAGACGATGCCGCCGGTTTGGTCGGAGGGAAAGAAGATGCTGGCCCTGTTGCGGGACCTCTTGCCCCCCCCCCCCCGCCCACTCACACACCTCTCCTCCCTGCTCCTGTCCTGGCTCCTCAGGATCATCAGCATGCTGTCCACAGAAGAGAGGGGCCTCTTCCGGGAGCGCATCCGCTACCTCGACCGGAAAATCCAGCCCGGCCTGAAGAAGCTCCACTGGTCGCTCAAAGGGGCCAGCACCGTCTTCATCTCGGAGTGCCGGCTGCACGCCAGCAAGGTTGGCAGGCACCCCCAGCTCGGAGTCGGTCCTGGCTGCCTCGAGCGCCCCCTCCTGCACCCCCGGGCCTGCCGAGGAGCCCGAGGGATGGGGAAGAGGCCCCCGGGGCCTTCCGGAGACGGGGCTGAGCCGTGAGCCCTCGCCTCCCGCCAGTTCTGTCCTCCAGCTTGGCCCCGGGAGCCGTCCCTCCTCCATGGGTGGCTGGGAGACGCCGCGGCGTTCCCAGTGGCGCGGTGGCCGGGGAGCGCCTGCCCTTTCCCTGCACCGCACGGCCGCGGGATGCCTCCCGCCCAGGAGCGTGGCTGCCGGGGCTGTGGCCGTCCCCACAGCTCACGGCCCTTCGTCCCGGCCGCCCCGCAGGTGCAGAACATCGTGAACGAGTACAAGGCGGCCACCTTGGCCATCGCCCGCCGGGCCCAGCAGATGAGCGAGGCCCTGCTGGTGCGCATCACGGGCAAACGGGTGTACAACGACCTGGAGTTCGAGGAGGACCAGAAGGGGCACCGGGAGCTGGTGCAGAAGAAGCTGCTCGGCCTGCACGAGAGCAGCGTCGCTGTCATGCAGCAGACCTACGAGGTCTTCAGGCACGACGGGCCGGAGGTGAGCAGGCCGAGACGGCGGGTGGGCGGGCTCCGGGGCGGGATGCGCCGCTCCCGGGTCCGGTGGGTCCTTTCCGAAGTACGTAATGTAAAGATAAAGCCCCTGCGAGTGAACCGAGCACCGCTGGGAGGAGCCGACGCGCACTCTGTGCTCATCCAGCTTCCTGCGGGCAGTGCCCCTGTGTTTCTTTGGGAGGGCAGCCTGATGGGGAGCGCTTTGGGGAGGGGCTGCTGGGGCACCCGGCCAGGGCCCCCGTTGCCCTTCGCGTGCCAGGGAGGATGCTTGCCCCCGGGAGCGGTAGCAGGTTTCCCAGCGGCGGAGTGGCGCGTCCCCCCGCTTGCCCGCGCGGTTCCAGGGGCGCCAGAGGGCGGGGCGGGTGCTCCGGCAGGGCTCCTGCGACGCTCTTTCCGCAGGTGCAGCAGCACTGGTTCAACTACACGGTCAAGATGGACAGGATGATGGAGGACGCCCTGCGGCTGAACGTCAAGTGGTCCCTCATGCAGCTCTCCAAGGCCATCAATGGGGACGGGAAGGCCAGCCCCAACCCCCTCTTCAGGGTGAAGGTGATCCTGCAGGACACCTGCCCAGGCCAGGCCCCGCAGGTGAGCCCGCCCCTCCCCTCCCCTCCCGCCCCACCTCCACTTGCTCTGGACCCTTCAGGAAGGCCCCGGGGCTGCTGCTCTGAAAGAGCAGCCAGAAAGCCCCCTCTCCCGCCCTTCCGTTCCGAGGCCAGTGGGAACGTCGTGTCCTCGAGCTCTGGAATACCTTCAGGTGGGCAAAAGAAGCACTTGGAGGCAAGGGGATGTACCGTACCTTGATTCTCAAAAGAGCGAACCAGAAGGGGGCTTCGGTCTGTTCCGGCCCCCTTCCTCTGTGGGGGGACTCGCCCCAGGTGCCTCGCCTTTTCCACTGACCTGCCGGCATCTGCTTTCACAGGTGGAGTTTTCGCCCACGCTGGCTCAGCTGGCGAGCATGGTCAACGACCTCAGCTTGCACCTGTTTGCCAGCATCGCGCTCTTCCGCCACCTGCCAGAGATCCTCATCAGGCGCAAGTTTGCCCGGGATCCCATCTCTGCGCTTGTGGGTAAGCCCTCCCCCGCCCCCGCGCCTGCAGCAGGGCTGGAGGCAGCCCTGGCTTTGCCGACTCCTTGCCACAAGCTGGCTGCTTCGTAAGGCGGGCCATCAGTCCCCCACGCTTCACGCCTTGGGTCCAGCCAGGTCCAGGGCTGGGGCAGCAGAGCAATTCGGGTCAGTTGCAAGCCCTTCGTTACTTCTCTGTCGGTACGGAAGTTTCTACCTATGAGCAAGTTCCTGGGAAGGTGTAGAACGCCCTCCCCCGTTCAAAAGAGAACGAAAACACGGTAAGGTGTGATTCTGAGCCCGCTTGCATAGAAGAGGGCCCTGCAGCTCCCCGAATTCTCCAGCCAGCACAGGCAAGCGCTTTACGAGCCCCTGCAGAGGTAAACTGGTGGGAGAGCTGAGGAGACTGACGTCTTCCCTCGCTGTTGAAACGACACTGGAGTGGGCTCCGTGCCCCCCCCCCCCCCCCCCCAGACGGCTGTTCCTCCACCAGGGCATCTCCACAGAGAAGGCTCTCTCTGCAGGCCAGGTCCCATCCTGCGCCTTTGCTGCAAGATGCGGAGCCAGGCGAGTGGAAGGGGGCAGTCCTCAGTGGATCGTGCGTGCGTTCAACTTTAGAGGGTGAAGTAGCCCGGCCCTGCCTGTGTGTGTGAGCTCGGGGGGCACTACGGGGCCTTTTGAGCATTTGCGCCCCCAGACAGCAGCCCTGGAACAGGCAGGTGGGCACTGGGGGCTCGGTAACGGAGGCGAGGGAGCCAGTGTGGGCCGGGGGGAGAGGGCCCGGGCCGCAGCTGCGTGCGGACTGCATGCACGCAGAGCCAGGCCGCCTCCTGGCTTTTGTCTCGTCCGTCGTCAGCCTCTTTCCCCGGGCCGGAGCCCAGGAAGGCTCCTGTGTCCGGCTACTGCTGCCACCGCTCTTCCTTGACAGAAAGGAGCGCCTGCCTCACAGACGCCAGTGCATGAGGTTTGTTTGTGTCACGGTGTGATTCATGGTTTTGGCTCCGCTCCCCCTGGTAGCTCCCCAGGAAGCCTCGGAAGGGGAGGCTTGAGTAATGCGGAGCCTGTGCGGCCCCCTACCCCCGAATCCTGGCAGGGGGAGAGAGCGCGGGTTTCTTGGCTGGCGCCTCTCCTTGCTCGCCTTCCGCGAGGAAGGCCTGTGTGCGCCACGTCCCCTGCCGGCTCGTGCGGTCCAGAATCGCCCCGATGAGCCCCCAGAGGCACCGGCTGGCACGGGAGCAAGGGCTGGTGGGCTCGGCACCCGCTTCCCCTTCCCGACCTGCGGCCCCCCAGACGTGCTCGGCTGGTGCCGGCTGAGGGCCCCGGGCGTTGCAGGCCCGCGCATCTGGAGGGCCTCAGCTGGGAAGGGCAGCAAGGGCCACGTCCTTCCTGGGGGAAGTGAGGGCTTGTGGTGCAGAGGCCGCAGGGCGGAAGGGGAGCCCCCTCCCTCCAGTGCCGCCGTGCTCCTGGCCCCCACGGGGTCTCCACGGCTGCTGCTTTCAAGCGAGCGGCACAGAAGCAAGCCGTGCCCTTGGCACATCGTGCAGCCTGACCCCGGATTGCCTGGGGCAATGACTTCCAGGAACAGGCCCTTCGGCCTTGGCTCTGTCGCCGTGCTCTTCCGCTCTCTCACTAGGGTTGCCGGAGGAGAGTCGGCCCCCCGCCCCCCCGGCACCTGTGCGTGCGCCTCAGTCTCCTCTCCCCCCAGCTGCCGCTCTCCTCTGCATGGGGGTGCCCTGGCCCAGGCTCTCCAAGACCCCTGCTGTGGAGAGTGGCTGGAGCGGCACACCGGGTTGCCCCTCCAGAGCCGCTTTGGTGCGACGCGCTCTTCGTGGCGGCCTTTTCTCCCAGAATGCAGTTTGCCTTTTGCACAAGTTCTGCACGTGGGGCTGACAGCACGGCCGTCAGGTGTCTCCCCTGGAGAGGCAGCGGCCGCTTTGTGCTCAAACTTGCCCCGGGGGTTAGGCCAGCAGGCCCTGGGGTATTTTCTGGCTGGCATGGCAGGAGCTCCGGCCCAGGGGAGCACGGGGTGATTTGGGCAGTGGGCTGGCCGCCCCCAAGTGCCCCTTCCTTCCACGCGGAGCCACGGCGGTCCCTTGGCACCCCTGTGAGCGGTGGGCAGTGGGACAGGTGGCCGGGAGGCTGTCGAGGGAAGACCCATGCCAGGGCCAGCCAGGCGCAGGTGCCGGCCTCTCTGGTGGCCCGGAGAGAGATCCTTGCAGCTTGCACTGATTCCTCTCGGGAGCGAAGATCAGCTCACCCTGACCAAGAGGAAGAGCAGTGGAGGCCTCGTGGGCAGGCTGTGGCATCTTGCACCTTTCTGAGCAGCTTTCACGGCCGAGCTGCTTGCCTCTGGCACGGCACTGGCCTCCCACGCAGGTTGATGCCGTCAGTGGAGTCGGTGGGAGCAGCGTCTGCTGCCATTTCTGTGGATGAGCTTCCGTCACGGAGGCCTGAGGACGCGCACGAGGCGCTCGGGCAGGTGCATCAGGCGCCGCTCGCTTAATTGCGGCCCATCTTGGCTCAGTGCATCAACAAAGGAGGGGGCTTCCAGCTGGGATCGGGAGGAGATCAGCGCCTCCTCGCGAGAGGAAGTGGATCCAGTCTTTCTGAAAGAAGCTGTTCCTGGGCTGCCCCAAAAGAACCTCCCCAGAACTCTGAAGACAGATGGGGGCAGTTGCAGGCTGCCGGCCAACCTTCCCTTCCCGGCCGAGACGCCAGGGCAGGTGGCCGCAGACCAACTGCGACACTCCTGGGCAGAACGGGTTTTCTGCAGCCCCTTCGGTCGGCTTTAGGCCTGGCCCTGGAGGAGAAGCAGATTCTGCCACCCCTGAAACGACCTATGAGGGAGCAAGAGAGTGTGGCAGTTTGGTTCCCTGAGCATCTTAGCAGCTGTTGGTGCTGTTGGACACGGTATCTGGTACGGGCCGTTTGAATGGGCGCGTTAATGATGCATAAAAGGACGTTCCGTCTGAGTCCCAGACTCCGAAGCTGGGATTTTCCTTTGGAGAAGCTGTGATGATCCTTCTTCAGCAAGGGTTTGTTCTTTTACAGGTTTGATCGTGTTCCTTTCGATCACGTTCCTTCCACCAAGGTAGCACCCAAATGTATGGGTGCCCTGTAATTTCCTGAAACCCCTGGACTTCTCTTTTAAAATGGGCTTGTTGGCCATCTTTCAGCTCTGCAGTCTGAGGGCAGTTTTAGTGACAGGTTGCACAGCTGAATCGGCAAATTCACATCCAGGTTCTTGGGGGTTTGTTAGAGACCGTGGGCTTCTCCTGGTGAGCCTCGCCATCAGGGATTCTCACTGGAAGGTGCGGTGCTGTCGCTGAGCCACGGCGATGTCCTGGCACTGAGCTCGCTTCTCCTTCTGCAGAACGGGATGAGGAGATAAAGAAAATCCAGCTGCAGATCAGCAGCGGCATGCAGAGCAACGCAACGCACCTCCAGGCGTACCTGAAGACCTGGGATGTGTACCGCGAGATCTGGGAGGTCAACAAGGACGCCTTTATCAACCGCTACCGGCACCTCAACCCGCTGGTGTCTTCCTTCGATGCGGACACGGCCCGGTGAGTGGGAGCGTGCCGGTGTGGCTGAGGACTAGTCGGCAAACGGCCACTGGAGAGGAGCAGCGGGGCGGTTGCCTCTGTGGGCTTCCCGGGGGCTGGCGTGCCACGTAAATGGCAAGGACCATGTGCCAAGGCGTGGCAGCAGGTCCCTGGCGGTGCCATCCCAGGAGGCATACCTCTGGCCCTGCCACTGTGCTTTGGTGCCGTCGCTCTGGGTTTGGGCACAGATCCCCTTCCACGGGACCTGCGCAATTGCCTCGGTCTGCGTGGCGAAGACAGCGGGCCGGCAGGGCCTCGTCCCGGAGCAGCCGTCCCCAGCCTGGCTGGCTGGGGGATGCCGGGAGTCGGAGGGGGCCAGGGTAGGGAGGGCTGTCCCGCCGTCGGTTTCCGCCGTTGCAGCGTGTGCGGCTGGCTGAAGGGGGTGGGCAGTGGGGCGGACGTGGCCAGGAGGGCCCGTGTCCTGCCCGCCACGGTTTGCGGTTGGCGCACGGTGCTCCCCCCGCAGCGGATTTGGGAGCGCTCCCGCCTGGAGCAAAGCACTGTGGGAGAGAGGAGGCGGGCAGAGAGCCGGCCCTCGCCTCGGCCCCGCGGCTTCTGCCGGCGAGGGCATTCCGCTTTCCCTGCACGCGGCAGACGGCGGAGGAGCCACCGCTGTGCGGCACTCAGCAGCGGCCCTGCCCATTCTGCGGCGGAGGCTGGGGCTCGGTGCAGCTTGAGCGATGGCTGTGGGAGAATGAGCAGCAGGAAGGAGAAAACCTGTTTCCATGCAAATGTCAAAAGTGATTGTAAAAACCCCAAACTGGGGAGAGAAACACCGAGTGTCTGAGTGCACGTTGGATGTTTGTACAGCTCTCCCCCTGGAGACATCACATTAAGAGCTTTGTAAACAAGATCCAGCTGCCGCGGGAGAGGAAGCAAATAGGCTCGGAAGCCCAGGCCTCCCTCGGAGACCCTGCCTGGCAGGGCCGCCCTCGCTGGAGAGCGGGAGAGCATGCCCGGAGGGGGCGCGGCCCCCCGAAGGCCCTCTCCCCGTGAGCGGGCGGCCTCCGTGTGTGGCCGCAGGGGCCTTTGATCCGGGGCCCTTGCAGGAGCACCCGGGAGGGTTCCTCACATCGGGGGTGATCGGGATGCCTTCTTTGCCGCATTGGTGGGCACTGTGGGGCCGGTCCCTGAGCGGAGGGTGTTCTGCCTGGCCCTCAGCATGCGGGGAAAGCAGCGAGGAAGCCCGGACACGTGGTGGCCGGCAAAATGCAGCCAGGGAGGCCCAGCCAAGGAACCAGGGGGCATCTTCGGAGGGGCAGGCGCACTGAGGGGGCCAGGGAGGGGTGGCTCAGCGGCCGGAAGCAGGGGAGGAGAGCCGGGGGGGCAGGACGGGGTGCCGACTCCAGGACTGGACGGCCAGCCTGCACATGGGTGGGAAGGATGCTGCGTGGTCAGGTGCAGAGGCGAAGCAGGGAGGAAAACAAGCCCGGGGCACGTGCAGAGCGCTTGCCAGTGGGACTGAGCAGAGGCGCGTGGAGGGTCCTGGCGAAGCCAAGGCCATGAGTGTCCTCTGAGGCCGTGTGGCCAGTGCCTGAGGAAGAAGCTTGGAGAGAGCGGCGGGGGGGGGGGGGGGGGGGATGTGGCTGGGAGGATGAGGGGTGCGTTTTGCCTCGATTCCTGGCCGGTTTGCAGAGGCCCTTTCCACCTCTGCCGAGCCGAGGCGGGGGAGCCGGCAAGGGCCATGTTGCCCCCCAGCAGGCCGGGTCAAGCTCCCCCCTCCCCACTCTCCAGTCAGTTATCCGGCGCTGGTCCCCAGGACGAGGCATCGTGGCCAAGAGCAATCCGTGTCTACATGGGAGAGGATAAGCAGAAGGATTCCATCCCTGATCCTTTAATCTCTTAATAATTCATTGAACAAGCATGTCGAGTGCCTCGGAGGGGGAGCGAGACTCCGACGTGCGCGGCTCCCCTGCCACGCCACCCCTGGAGCGCGCCGCTCGCGGATCCGAGAGGGGCCCGGCAGGCCGGGGGCGCCTGGGCCAGCCACTTGCGGCCCGCTGTGGGGGGGGGAGCTGGGGAGCTGCCCAGCCGGAGCAGGGTCCCCCAGCATCCCGGGGTCGCGGGCAGGCCAGGGGCGTCCCTGGGGCAGGCGGCACCGTGGGGCCCCTTCCGTGGCTGCCTCTCGCCCTTTGAACTTCCTCCGCCGGTGGGGCTCACGAGCGCCTGCTGCCCCCGACTCTCACGGAAGGCGGGCGGCAGGGGCGGGGGCGCATTTCACAGCAGGTCAGTAGGAGAGCCCATCAGCCCCGGCCGCCCTGCCACGTTTGTCCTCACCCGCCGTCTGCCACGGTGCCCGAGCCGGGGCTGCGCCCCTCCCTCGCCCCCCCAGCGCCGTTCCATCCCACCTCCCCACTCTGCTGACTCGGTGTTCCTGACACACCTAATTTATGGGCTCGGCGTGAGGGGGAGGCAAGAGCGGACCCCTAACGAGGGGCGGACGCGAAGGGTGCCGCGGCCCGATCAGTCTCTGCCAGGGCCCGGCGGTTGCCATTGTCCCCTTCGTCTCTCTGGGACTGCGCCGCCGCCGCTCTTTTTGTTTGTCTCCCTGTTAATAAAGTTTGGCTTTGTGTTTCCGGTGACCCATTGACAGGGAATTAATTAACGAAACGGGAAGATTTAATAAGATCCCTTGGGGCTGGAACAATTCTCCACCTGCTGGCCTTCCCTGCTTCGATGAGTCAGGGAGACAGAAATAAAGCTACATCTCAGTTAGCAGGCCCCTTGGAGGGGACCTGGCCCTCCTCCTCCTCCTCCGTGGGACACCGGCTGGCCTGCTCAGAGGACGGAGGGTGGCAGGCCTCCGTTTTGCTGTGTGTGCATCGTGCCGGCGTGTGGAAGGAGGGCTTCCAGGGCCTCGAGGCCCAGCCCGGGCTTGGCCAGACGGGCTGCCCTGGATGCCGAATGCTTCGGCGGCCCTCCGGCTGACTCGGCTCGAACCTGAAGCAGCAGATTAATCGGGGGACTTCTAGATCTGGGTCAAGTAATGCCCTTCTCGGGGTGCAGCAAACTGAGGGTGAGGATTAGAAGAATGTGACTCATTCAGAAACGTGACGCATCCACGTAGGTGCTGGGAGGACCCGGAATAATCAGTGCAAGTTGTGACAACCCAGGTTCAGGCTGGGCATCAGGAAAGGCTTCCTCACCGTCAGAGCAATACGGCAGTGGGGCCGGCTGCCCGAAGGGGTGGGGGGCTCTCCCACCCCGGAGACGTTCAAAGGAAACCGGGCAGCCCTCTGAGTGGGCTGGTGTGACGTGGTGTCCTGCGACAGCAGAGGGTGGACCCGGTGGCCTTCATGGCCCCTTCCAGCGCTGCTGTTCTAGGATTCTAGGTGACACTCCGGTACATGCGGGTCATTGCTGCGACCTCAGCGTGTCCGCTGCTCCGGAGTTTGGTGACTGTCCGCCGCATTTCGGCAGCTCCCGGCCCTGTTGCCCGCAGCACTCAGGCATGGAGGGGCGCACGGTCCAGCAGCTGCACTGGGGGGACGTCGGGGCCTGGGATGGGGGCCGGCGGAGGGGCGCGGCTGATTTGGACCCTGCGTGTGCGCCTCCCAGCGGCTTCCGGCTCACCACGCTGGGGCTCGTGGAGATGGTGCCCTGACACTCACTGACCTGCACCCCCCCGTGGGCTGGACGGCACCCCCAGGCAGCCCGGGGGAGGCGCAGTGGGGTGGCTCCAGGTGGGGGGGGGCGGGCTGCGGTCGCCGCCGGGAGGCTCCCTTCGGCGCGGAGCGGCTGACGGGGCGTGGGGTGCCTGTGCCCAGGTACATGGAGGTGGCCAACAACGTCCAGAAGGAGGAGACGGTGCTGAGCATCCAGTTTGTGCTGCTGGACTGCTCCCACCTGAAGGCGGCCGTGGTCCAGCACTGCAGCGACTGGCAGGGCAAGCTCACCGGCCTGCTGAACGAGATGGCCGGCAGCCGCCTGCGCGAGCTGCACGCCTACCTGCAGGAGAACGCCGCCGGGTGAGTGCGGGGCCCCCGGGCCGGGCCCCGGGCCGGGCGCGGACGGAGCCGCAAGGAGACGCCTCCTCCCGAGCCGGGTCGCGGCTCGGCCCGTCCTGGGCCCTCGCGGTGGCCCGGCGGGCGGGAGGCACTGCCTGGGGCCGAACGGGGGCCCTCGGGCGCCGGCCTCCCCCCGCTGAAGGAGGGCCCCTACTCCCACAGCGTCAGCCGCCCCCCGCAGACCCTGGAGGAGCTCGGCCGGAGCCTGCAGCTGCACGAGACGCTGCAGAACGAGCTGCCCAAGATCGAGGGGCAGATCCCGCCCATCCACGAGCAGTTCGCCATCCTCGCGAAGTACGAGGTGGCTGTGGAGGAGGAGGTACGCCCCTGGCCGCGGAGGGCGCCCAGACGCGCCCCCCCCGCCCCGAGCAAGGCCGCGACCTCTGCCTGGCTCCTCCATGCTAGCCTGGTCCTGAGCGTAACGCCCCCCTTTTCCACCGAGGCAGGCAGTCTCGGCGTTCGGTTAAATGCCTTTTATGAGGGCACGAGGCGGGCGCAAATTGGATTGGCATCCGTCGTGCCGAAGCGCGCTGGGAGCACGCACCTCTCCAGGCCCGGGTGGCCGAGAGGGGAGATGCCACGGAGAGCCCCCCGGAGGAGAGCCCGGGTGCCCCCCCGGTGTGCCGGGCGGCCACCCCGAGGAGGCCGGGAGTCCTTGCCCGGCGAGAGGCTGCGCCGGCCGTCCCCTCGCCCCCGGGGCCTGCGCCCCGCGGCCCCACGCTCCCCTTCCTCTGTTGCAGGTGCTGCAGCTGCTGGGTGAGCTCAACGCCGAGTGGCTGTCCTTCCAGCAGTGCCTCCTGGACAGCGAGGCCATGCTGAAGAAGCACAAGGAGAAGTTCAAGACGGGGCTCATCCACTGCGCGGATGACTTCAAGAAGAAGGCCCAGAACCTGCTGCAGGACTTTGGCTCCAATGGTGGGTGGCCGGCCGGCCGGCCAGCCCAGGCCGCTCTCGCCCCGCTCCCTGCTGCCGGGATCGGACCAGGCCGCTGCCCTTGGCTCGCCCTCCGGGGCCGGGGCGGCTCCAGCTCCTCGCACTGGGAGCAAGGAGTGTGGCGACCGCGGTGCCGGAGCAGGGAGGGCTTGAAGAACTGGGAGGCCAGCCTTCTCAGAGCTGCGCCCCTCCTGGCTCAGCGCCAGGCCATGGCATTCGGCACAAGACCGGCTCGGCCCGGCCTCCCCCCTCCCTTTGCTTCCAGGGTCTGCCGTCTTCCATGAGCACCTGGAGATGGCGGCCTGGGGATGCCCTCTCCCTCCTCTGCCATCACTGTCTCCACACTCCCCACTTCCCAGCCTTCCCAGTCCTCATCCGAAGAGTTGGTGCCCCCCGGCCCTGGAAAGCACGCCAAGAAGAGCGCTTTGCCCACTCCCACCTGCTGGCCGGAGCTACGGGCAGCCGAGTGCGGCCCGCCCTGGGAGCAGAGGTGGCTGGCGCTCTTCCCTGCCCAGCGGGCAAGACGGCCCAGGCCCCTGCTTCCCCCTGCACGGAGATCCAGCCCCACCACCGTCTGGTGGCCAGTGGTGGGGGGGGGGAGGCTGTGTCGCTTCTCTTCTCCTCCTGGACGCGATCCGCGGCATGAGGGTACAAGCCTGGCCGTAGCTGCAGGGGAGGAAGCCTCTGATCTCGGTGGGACACGCTTCCGAGGAACTGCGCACCCCGCCAGGCTGTAGCCGGGCCTCTCTGCCCCCACCCGCCCCGGCTCCAGGCCTCGGCTGCACCACACTCGGCAGCCCTGGCGCTGGTGCTCCGCAGGCGAGTGCCCACCGCCGGGCAAGACGCCCCCAGCCATGCAGCTGTTGAGCCACGACGGCCTGGGCCGGCCCAGCGGCGAGGAGGAGGAGGAGGAGGCAGGCCGGGGCTCACCGGGGCCTCTGTTCCTGCCCCGGTAGGCCCCTTCACCAGCACCTTGTCTGCCGAAGCCGCCCTGAGCCAGATTGCCGCCATGAGGCAGCTGCTGGCCACCCTGAAGGAGGAGGAGAACACGCTCCGCTCCAACCTGGGCATTTTCAAGATCGACCAGCCTGCCTCGAAGGACCTGCAGAAGCTGGAGAGGGTAGGGGGCGTCCCGTGTCGACCCTGCGAGGCAGTGGGGACGCTCTCCCTGCGCCCCACGGCCGGGGCCGCTGGGGGAGGGGCGGGTCTCTTGGCCCCGAGGGGGGGCCTCCCGTCACCGGCCGCCGCTGTGCCCGGCAGGAGCTGGACTACATCCAGCAAGTGTGGGAAATCTCGAAGGAGTGGGAGGACCACTGGAACGAGTGGAAGACGGGGAGCTTCAAGACGCTGCGGACGGAAGTGATGGAGAGCACGGCCTTCGCCCTGTACCGGAAGCTCAATAAGCTGAGCAAGGAGCTCAAGGTAGGGCGGGGCACCCAGCGGCGCCCCCACCTGGCTTGTCCCGGGAGCCCTGGGATCGCCTTCCCGCCTGAGAGGAGGACCGTGCCGGGCGATCGGTCCCTGCGTTTGACCTGCCCGAGCCGGAAGGCGGCTCCCCTTCCGCTTTGCCCGGCTGAGCAGGCGTCTGCCGTCTGTTTTCGGAGGATCGGAACTGGGAGATCATCGAGACCTCCAAGCTGAAGATCGAGCAGTTCAAGCGGACGATGCCCCTGGTCACGGACCTCCGGAACCCCGCCTTGCGGGAGAGGTGGGCACCGTCACGCCTGCCGGGGGGGGGGCGTCCGTGCTGCGGTGGCTCTGCAACTGCCTTGCCAGGTGGGGCGCCCGAGGCGAAGTGGGGTGCTGCTGGCGGGGGCTGGGCCAGCTCTCTGGACCCGGGTGAGGTTGCTTTGCCCGGAACGGGCTCTTGGCCAAGGGAGGCGGGGCGGAGGCGGTCCTGCGGTTTGTCGGGCTGGGAGGAGAGGTTCACCCGCAGCCCGCAGAGGGTCTTCTGAGGCATCAGCGGGGGCTCCTCTTGTCTCTCCTGGGACCCCCTTGGACCAGCATGCTCTGGGTCCCCGCAGGCACTGGGACCAGGTGAAGGATCTGGTCCTCCGGACATTTGACCAGGATGCGGAGGATTTCAGGCTGGAAAACATCGTCGAGCTGGGCCTGGACAAGCATGTGGAGCAGGTCGCGGAGATCTCTGCCTCGGCCACCAAGGAGCTGGCCATCGAGCAGGTAGCGCCTGCCCTTCGCCCCCTGGGCCGCCCCACTGAAGACGCCAGACAGGCCCCCCTTGCAGGGCCCAGAGGGACGTGTCGCACCCCGCCCAGGGCTCGTGGAGCCCACGGGGGTCGAGCGGGGCAGTCGGAGTCCCGCCGGCCCATCACGTCGTCCTTCTCCTCAGGCCCTCGAGAACATCTCCCGGACCTGGGACGTGACCACTCTGGATATCATACCCTACAAGGACAAGGGGCACCACCGAGTCAGGTGGGCAGCTGGCGCGGGCCCTGTGCCAGGCCCGCCGGGGCTGCAGGGGAGGTGCGGCTCGGTTTGCGCCCCGGCGTGGCCGTGGGGCCGAAAGAGTTCTTTGAGATTCCGGGGGAGCCGCCTGCAGTGCTCAGCTCTACTTACGGGGGAAACGGTCGTCACCTCTGCAGCGGGCCAAGTACTAGCTAGCTTTGCGAGGGGTTCAGCGGTGAGCCGCTTCGGATGCGCGGCTGGGCGACCCTAATCGCTTGGAGTGGGCCGTCGGCGGGGCCCCCTCGGGGGTGGTGGTGTCCGAGCCAGACGGGAGGGGAAATGGCCGGCGCCCATAGCTGGCTCGTGGGCGAGGGGCCGGCCCTTTACCTGTTAGCGAGGCGAAACGTACAGGCCGGTTCCCATCTCTGGACTCCGTTGGCCGAAAGTTCCCCCTCCCGTTAGTGTGTCTCAGGGAGGCTTCCCATCCCGGCCAGTCCAAATATTCCCACTCCACGTGTCAACTTGACAGGCTGCAGTATCCTACACTAATTAAGCCAAGCATACAGCAATGCACAGGCTCGTTAAGCTAATCATAACACTAAGTGTAAGCTCGTTAACTGGTCTGATAAGGTGGGGTCCCAGGCTGAGCACAGCTGCATGTCCAGTCCGTTGTCCATCTTTCTCGGGACCCAGGAACAATAACGACTCTAATTAGGTAAACGAGGTTGCTCTCGTGCAGCACGGCCCTTTCGCCAAGCGAAGCCCGAGCTGGGGAGCCAGGCCTGGACTTCGCAGCCCATGCGCCAGACCGCTCGGTGCCCGGGCCGCTGCGCTGTGTGCGTGTGGAACTCCCTGTGAGCAGCGGCTGGGCGCACTGGGGGCCTGGCTGGGCGGTGCAAGGGCCGCCGTGGCCCTCAGTGGCTTCCCGGCCTCTGTCCGCAGTGTGGGAAGCCGTGGTGGGGCCGGGCCCAGGCAGGGAAGCCCTGGGACCCCCTCGCCCGCGACAGACCTGCCTGCCCTCTGTGGCCTGTTCCATGGGCCGGCCGGCAGTGGAGGCACAGCTGGTTGGGACCTTTGGTGGTCTTGTGGGTGATTTTATGGCAGCTCTTGTTCTGATTTGGAAAAGCATGGTTGTGCGATTATGCACTCGGTGGGGCTGTTGTTTTATTAACTGGGGTGCTTTTTGTGAATGCCGGGGCGCTGCCTGCTGCCCTCCGTGCCGTGACTGGAACAGAAGGGGGTGGGTGCATTTTCCCCATAAAACAGAATGCAGGAACTGAGTGACTTGCACGCTTGTGATGACCCTGAGTTGTTCGTCGCCTTTTGTCGGGCCTGGCTTTCCGGATGGCTTCCCCTGTGGAAGTGCAGCCTGCAGCAGGTCCGGGGGGCTCCAAGACAGCCTCTCTTCAGGGCTTCCTGTGGCGGAATCTGGCAGGGAGAGTGTGGTGGCGGTTCTGAGAGGGCTGGTGCATTCCTGGGTCCCCGAGCAACGGCGCAGGGGCAGATCTCCCCGTGTGCTCCAGGGGCGGTTCTGCAACCGGCGTTCTGCTTGGCCCCCTCCAGGCCTCCCCCAGATCTGCCCACCCTGGAGGAGAGTTCAGTCTGGCAACTCTTCCTTTCCGCTAGGTGAGCCTGGGGCGTCCCTCGCCTGTGCTCAGGAGGCAGGGCGGCAAGCTGGGTGTCCGCAAACCCAGGAGGGAAAGCCTCCCTCTCCTGCAGAGCGCCCTGTCTCGGGGCCTGTGGGTGGCACGTGGGGCTGCTTCCAGGTTCCTCACGCCGGCCCCTATCTTTGCTCTCAGAGGTCTTCTGTGTGTGCGTGTGTGTGCAGGGGTGCACAGAGAACCCCACTTTCCTTGCACCCCTGAGCGCCCCTCTGTCTGCAGGGGCACCGAGGACGTTTTCCAGGCGCTGGATGACAACCAGGTGGCCTTGTCCACCATGAAGGCCTCGCGCTTCGTGAAGCCCTTCGAGAAGGACGTGGACCTCTGGGAGCGCTGCCTCTCCCTCATCCTGGAGGTGATCGAGATGGTGCTGACGGTGCAGCGGCAGTGGATGTACCTGGAGGTGAGGGGCGCCCAGCTCCTCCCCTCCCCTCACGTCAGCGGACACGCTCCCAGGGGTGCTGCGGGCTCGCAGGACAGGGCGGGGGGATCGCCGCGGAGGGCGGCCAGCCGCCCATCCTCCAAGGGAACGGAGGGGGCTCCCCGCAGAGGACTGGCTGCTCGCTTCGTGCTCCCGCAGAGAGCCTCTCTCCCGGGCAGAAAAAGCCACATGCTTTCCCTCCAGGCATCCTGCAGAGAGGGAAATTGCCCATCGTCCCCAGGGAGCCCGGCAGGTGTGGGGTTGGAATCCTGCCCGTGCAGAAAGCGCGGCCATCTTTTTGAGGGACGCTCAGCGGGTTCCTCCTCCCCGTGTGGGGGGAGCCAGGTTCTCTCTGTCGCTTCTGTGGGGAAAGCGAGGCGGCCGTGGGGGGCCCTTGGCTCAGAGGAGCGGCACCTCTGCTTCGCAACCCGGCAACCTCCCCTCCGTCTTCCTCTTCCCGCCTCTGGCCAGAACATCTTCCTGGGCGAGGACATCCGCAAGCAGCTGCCCGGCGAGTCCGCCTCCTTCGACAGGATCAACAGCAGCTGGAAGAGCATCATGGACCGCTTCGTCAAGGACAGCAACGCCCTGCGTGCCACGCACTACCCAGGTGGCTGCGCTCCTTCCGGGCGTGCCGGCGGGCATGTTGCTCGGCGCGCCCGGCCCATGCCGCGCAGGCACGGCGTCCAAGTCTTCGCGGTCGCTGAAGGCCGCCCGGGTGCCGGGAAGGGCCCTCCCCGGAGAGCCTGTGGCGCCGCTGCCAGCCAGAGCGGCCGAGCCCGGCTTGGAGGGGCCCTGGCACGGGGCCGCGCCACAGGGAGCTCGGCCGTTGGGGGCCGCGGGACTCCCCGGGGGTCCAGTGCCGGACAAGGGAGGACGCGGGGACCGTGCCTGGGAGCGATCAGGACCCACGGGCGGGGGGGCGGGGGGCCGGGGCCGCCTGCGACTGTTCTGCGCCTCCTGCAGGGCTGCTGGACAAGCTGGTGGAGATGAACGGCGTGCTGGAGGAGATCCAGAAGTCCCTCGACATGTACCTGGAGACCAAGCGGCACATGTTTCCCCGCTTCTACTTCCTGTCCAACGACGACCTGCTGGAGATCTTGGGCCAGTCGCGCAACCCGGAGGCCATCCAGCCCCACCTCAAGAAGTGCTTCGACAACATCAAGTCCCTCAAGATCCAGAAGGTCCGCCCCGCCCCACCCTGCTCCCGCCCCGTCCCCCGCGTGCCCCTGGGCGCCTTCCGGGCCTCCCCCCTTCCGCTGCCAGCCCCGGGCTCAGTGGGCGGGCCGAGCGCCCCCCGTGCTGCGGGTTCCCTGGGCGGGCACGCGGCCGGCGACGTGGGGGAAGCCCGTGGCGGGCCGGCCTCACCCTCTCTCTGGCCTCAGATTGGCACGACCAGCCGGTCCGAAGCCCTGGGCATGTACTCCCTGGACGGCGAGTACGTGGACTTCACGCACGCCGTGCTGCTGGAAGGGCCGGTGGAGGTGAGTGGCCCGCCCTCCTCGGCACCTGCCCGGCCCCGGCCCCATTCCGGGCCCCGGGCCCCGGGCCGGCCTGCTCCGAGCACCGCAGGCACCGGTGGCGAGGGCCAGGCCGGCCACGCGCCCAGCAAGGGCCGCCACGCCTGCGCCGCCTGGCTGGGGGTGCGGCTGTGGCCCGGGGGGGCAGGCCGAGCCCGGTGGCAGCATCGGCCGCCCAGCCCAGGTCTCCGTGGGGGGCCAGGCACCCGATCCCCCGCTCCTCCCGCCGCCCCCTCGCCAATGTCCCTGCCGCTCACTGTGTGTCGCGCGGCCCTACCGGTCCGCAGCGGTGGCCGCCGGGCGCAGGCAGGCCAGGGAGCAGGTCGGGGTGCTCCGGCGTGCCCCCCTCCCAGCCCTCCCCTCCCCCGGGGCCCCGAGAGCCTCCGCCCACCCCCCGCCCCTGGCGCGGCCCCCGCTGCCCTGCCCCCGAGGCGGGGGGCCGGGGCTCACCCGGCGCCGCTGTGCCGCAGGACTGGCTGTGTGACGTGGAGCGGGCCATGCGCTGGACGCTGCGCGAGGTGCTGCGGAGCTGCCGGCTGGCCCTGAAGAAGATGCTGGGCAAGCGGGACAAGTGGGTGAAGGAGTGGCCCGGCCAGGTGAGCGGCGGTGGGGGCACCCCGGCCCGTGGACCCTGTGCGCTCACGCAGCATGCGGCCCTGTCTGGCACGTGGGATGGTGAACCGTGTCCCCCAAGGGGAGGGCGGAGAGGCCGCTGAGGACTTGGCCCCCCGAGCCGGGCATCTCCCTTGCCCCACGCAGAGCCCTTTTCTGGCCGGAGCCCCAGAGAACGGGGAGAGCCGGGGGGGGGGAGGGGGGAGCGGCTCTGTGCTGAGGAATTCAGGGTAAAGGTGTGCTTGGAGGCCACACGCACCCACACCTCTCCTCGCCCTCTCCCTCACTCTCTCCCCGCCTCGCCTTGCCTCGCAGATGGTGATCACGGCAAGCCAGATCCAGTGGACGGCAGACGTGGGCAAGTGCCTGGCCACGTGCAAGGAACGCGGGGACAAGAAGTACCTCAAGGCCATGAAGAAGAGGCAGGTGAGGGCCGGCGGCTGGCTCTCCAGGCGCTTCCCCGGCCCTTGCCCTTCTGCCTGCGTGGCTGCAGGGGCAGCCGAGTCCCGGCACACGCGGTCCAGCTGCCCCACCCCCCCAACCCGGCTCTTTGTCGTCCACAAAGTGGGGAGCCCAGACTTGCTCAGGTCGTGCTCGGGAGGGTTGGGGGGCCCGGATCCGTCCAGACCAGCATCCACCTGCGGTAGAAGCTGCTCGGGCACCTCTGGGAAGGCCGCGTGCAGGACAGGGGGCCGGCGGCCTTCCTCCTCCTCCTCCTCCTGCGCCCAGAAGCCTGTTCGGAGGTGGGCTGCCTCGGGACGCGGCGCTCTGATGCTCCCTGCTGGCCGACGGCTCCGTCACGCGCAGGCCTCCCTCCCCCGGGCAGGTGTCCATGCTCAACAAGTACTCGGAGGCCATCCGGGGCAACCTGACCAAGATCATGCGGCTGAAGATCGTGGCACTGGTGACCGTGGAAGTCCACGCCCGGGATGTGATCGAAAGGCTCTACAAGAGCGGCCTGATCGACGTGACGTCCTTTGAGTGGCTCAGCCAGCTGCGGCTCTACTGGGAGAAGGTGGGGAGCCCGTGCTGCGCGGGGACCGGCCAGCCGGGCCGGCCTGGGCGCGTGTCGGGGTGTGGGCGGGCGGGCGGGCGCCCGAGGCGGCCACGAGCTCCTGCGCTGCCCGCTGCTGGCCAGACTGGGCCCGGCGCCCCTCCTCGCCTCCACCACCGCCCTCCGCGTGCTGCGGTTTGGGGCCTGACACCGCAGGAGTGTCACGGCTGGCCACGGGGTGAGCCTGGGCCGGAGCATCTCCCTCGCGCCCCTGGGCGCACCTGGCGGGCAGGCCCTTGCGAAGGCTGGGTTGGCCACGGGGGCCGGGGGCCGCCGGCTCCCCTTCCGCTGTGGCCACCCCTCGCTTTGGTGAGGCCCCGCTTTCTGGGCTCCAGGGCCAAGCAGGGTCCCGGTCCGGAACCAGCAGGGGCCCAGCGGTCCAGGACAGCAAGCGAGGGCATGAGGGGCAGCGGAGCCGAGGGGCGCACAAGAGCCCGGGTGGCTGCAGAGGTGGGGCATGCCAGGGGCTGGGGCGCTGGCCATCTGCCAGGGTCCCGGGCCAGGGCTCGATCTGCAGCTAGGAAGCAGCTGCTTCGACGGGGGAGACGCTGCCTGTGCGGCTTTTAAGGCCCGGTAGGCGGAGGTCAGTGGGCGGGCTGGTGCGGCAGCCTGGAGAGGCCCGGAGCCCTGCCAGCCGGGCTTGCGGGAGAGAAGGCGGTTGAGCCCGGGGGCTCAGGCCCCCGGGTGGGACACTTCCCAGCCCCTCCACTTTCCTCGGCGTGTGCTTGTGCAGAAACCGGCAAGTGGCGGGTGCCCCCCCCCCCCAGTTTGCCACCTCGTGCTCCCGCGGCACTGCTCTCCTGGGTTTAGCATCCCCCCACCCACCCCGTGGGGAAGGGGCTGTCCTGGGCCACGGAGGGCCCACTGAGAAGGGGCCACTATCCGTGGCCTCGCCGGCTCTCCCTGCAGGACCTGGACGACTGTGTGATTCGGCAGACCAACACCCAGTTTGCGTACGGCTATGAGTACCTGGGGAACTCGGGGCGCCTGGTCATCACTCCCCTCACGGACAGGTACCTCCCAGCCGGCAGCCACGGGGGCTGCGCAGGCTGACGAGGGGCGTGCACGGGAGGACCTGGGTGACGGGCACCACGCGTGCCATCGCGATCTGCCTGGACTGGCCGGCAGAGGAATCGGCTGGGAAGACGGAGGGAGTCTGGGGAGAGGAAGGGGGCACGGAGGAATACGAGGGGCCAGGGGGACGCCCGCAGCGTCTTCCCAACTCTCCCTGCCCCGGCGGGCACGTCGCCGGGGAGAGGGTGCGAGGCGTGGGTCCCCCTTCCCTCCGCAGGTGCTACATGACGCTGACCACGGCCCTGCACCTGCACCGGGGCGGCTCCCCCAAGGGCCCCGCAGGCACGGGCAAGACCGAGACAGTGAAGGACCTGGGCAAGGCGCTGGGCATGTACGTGATCGTGGTGAACTGCTCCGAGGGCCTGGACTACAAGTCCATGGGGCGCATGTACTCTGGCCTGGCGCAGGTGAGGGGCCCCAGTGGGCGGGCGGGCGGGCGGGCGGGGGGCCCCGAGCCCGCGGCTGCCGGAGCGCCGCTCGGCCTGCCCGCCGCCCGTGCCCCACGCCTGTGGCTTTGCCCTCAGACGGGCGCCTGGGGCTGCTTCGACGAGTTCAACCGCATCAACATCGAGGTGCTGTCAGTGGTGGCGCAGCAGATCCTCTCCATCCTCTCGGCCCTGGCCGCCCACATGACGCGCTTCGCCTTCGAGGGCCACGAGATCAACCTGGTGTGGTCCTGCGGCATCTTCATCACCATGAACCCAGGTGGGCTGCGGCGGCGGCACCGCTCGTGGCGGGGGGCATCGCCGCGCCCCCCTCCCGGCGCTCAGCTCCGGTGTGCCCCGCCCGGCAGGTTACGCCGGCCGCACGGAGCTGCCCGACAACCTGAAGTCGATGTTCCGGCCCATCTCCATGGTCGTGCCCGACTCCACGCTGATCGCCGAAATCATCCTCTTCGGCGAGGGCTTCAACAATTGCAAGGTTTGGGCGGCCGTGCGGCCCGGGGGGTGCCGTGGGCGGGGTGCGTTGCGGAGGGGCCGGGCGAGCCCCACGGATGGTCCCTGTCCTCCAGGTCCTGGCCAAGAAGGTGTACACCCTGTACTGCCTGGCCGTGCAGCAGCTGTCCAAGCAGGACCACTACGACTTCGGCCTGCGGGCCCTCACCTCCCTGCTCCGTTACGCCGGGAAGAAGCGCCGCGTGCGGCCGGACCTCGCCGACGAGGAGGTGAGCCCCTCGCCGCCGGCACGCCCGGACCCCCTGGCCCGCCCCCCGCGGAGCTGGCGGGGCGCGGAAGTGGCCGGGCTTCCCAGCCGGGGGTGGGGCAGGCGGCTGCGTCTCCGGCCCTCCCGCCAGCGGCCTTGTGGCACGCGGCTGGTGGGACGCCACGGTGGGCCCCACTCGGATCCTCCGGGGGGCGGGGGCCCTCGCCCCCCTTCCCCACGTGTCCTCCGAACGACCCCCCCGCTTTTCGCCCCCAGGTGCTGCTGATGGCCATGAAGGACATGAACATCGCCAAGCTGACCTCCAACGACGTGCCGCTGTTCAGCGCCATCATCCAGGACCTCTTCCCGGGCATCGAGTGCCCCGCCATCGACTACGGCAAGGTCGGCCCTCCCCGGCCCTCCCCGCCGGGCTTGCCCGGGGCTCGGTGTTGCTCCCTCGCGGGGCCGCTCCCCGGGACGCTCCCCGGCAGCTCCGGGCCGGGCCGCGGCCCCCCGTGTGGGGAGGGGGACGAGGCGGCCCAGCCTCAGGAGGCCCGCTTCCCCCGCAGCTGAAGGAGGTGCTGGAGGGAGAGCTGCGCGAGATGGGGCTGCAGCCCATCCCCTTCACCACCACCAAGGTGATCCAGCTGTACGAGACCAAGAACTCGCGCCACTCCTCCATGATCGTGGGCAACACCGGCAGTGGCAAGACGGTCGCCTGGCGCGCCCTGCAGGCCACCCTCTGCAGCCTGCACCGGGGCGGGGATCCCTCCGCCAACCTGGTCCGGGTGAGTCGCGGGCGCCGGCGGCCCCTTCCCTCGGGCCCTCCGCCTGCCCCCGCCTCCGGGGGCTCCGGGGCCACGCCGGGGCGGCACGGCGTTTGGCCGAGGGCAGGCCCGCCTTCTTGCCTTGGCCGGGAGGCGAGTGTAGCCTGGTAGTCCGACCCCGCCGGCCACGGAGCGGGGCTGCTGCACCACTGCCCCGTCCCCCGGCTGGTGGCTGCTCCGGCAGCGGAGCCCCCAAGGGCAGGGGCCGGGGCTCCCTCCACCGCGGCTTCTGACTGCCGCCTCCCCTCCCTCCGCCCGCCGGCACGCCTGCTCGCAGGAGTACCCCCTGAACCCCAAGGCTGTTTCCCTGGGCGAGCTGTACGGAGAGTACGACCTCAACACCAGCGAGTGGTCGGACGGGATCCTGTCGAGCGTCATGCGGGCGGCCTGCGCAGGTAGGCGGCCTCGCTGTTGGGCCGGTTTCAGAAGGGCTCTGGGTGCCCGGGAGGGGGCACGGTGCCACTCTGCCCGGTGGCACCTCGCGCATCCCAGGCAACACAGAGCGAGGCCCTTGCAGCAGCGTCGGTCGGGGCCAGGGGCTCGTGCTTTTGGGCTGGGGTGGGCAGAGGCCTCTCGCAGCCCAGCCTGGAGGTGGCGCCAGCGAGCCTGGGCAGAGGCTGCTGGGGCCCTGGGTGCGAGGCCGCTTGCCGCCAGGCTGGGGCTGAAAGATGGACAGCATAAAGCCCACCCCTTGGGGCACGGCTGAATGGGGGTGGCACGGGGCCCGGCCTGGGCCTGCCGCAGCTCCCGCCCCTCCTTTCTGCCTCGGGCCGGCCTGTGCCGTTCTTCCTCCTTGCCGCCTCACCTGGGGTGCTTTCTCCTCTGGAGCGTGTTTGCCCCATGCAGCAACGGGCGCAAGGCTCGCCCGCCGTGGGGCGCGGGGCTCAGGCTCTGGAGGCTGCTGCCCTGCAGGGGCTTGCCCTGAAGGGCCGGGTTGCTGCCCCATGCCGGCAGCGGATGGCCCCCTCCAAGGGGCGCAGGCGGATCTCTGCACGCGGGCAGGTGGCCCCCTGCAGGCGCCGCTCTTCCAGGGCCCACGGGGCGGGCACTGCAGTTTGGAGGAAATGTGGGGGGGGTGCGGAGGCCCTCCCCTGACCCCCATCTCTATGATAATTGAGGACGGGGCCTGGCGGCGTGTGGGCAGAGGGAGGCGAGCACTTCTCCATGCCAGCGGGCCGCTGGAATCCCCCAAGGGGAAAAGCTGGTGGGGGCGGGTGAGGGGCGAAAAGGCAGGAGTGGGGCCGGGCTGCTTCGGGGACAGCAGGTCGGATCCCTTCCGGTGCCCTGTTGAAGCTGCAGCCGCTGGGCCACCTGGCTCCACGGAGGGGCCAGAACTGGCCGGCAGGGCCACGAGGGCAGCCCCGCTTCGCTCCCCAAGCCCCTGGATGGGGGCACTTTGGGGGCTGGACAGGGGGTTTGGGCCCGCCGTGTCAGCCTGATGCCCGGCCGTGGTGCCTCGTGGGCCTCTCATCTGGCCCCCCGTTCCAGCCCCCCGCTCCAAAGCCCTTCGCCTCACAGAGCTGTCTGGCAGGTGCGGCGCCACCGCCTGCGAACGCTGCGGAGGCATTTTGGCCTCCGTCATGCGTGAAGCCTGCGCAGGTATTTACCCTCCGGGAGGCCCGTCTTGGCCGTGCCAGGTGCCAGCCTCCGCTGCCAGTCACTCTCCACCGAGCGAGCTGGCACTCGGTGTGCTGGAGCCAGCCAGCCTCTTCGGAGCAGCCCTGGAAGAGACTTGCAGCTGCTCTTCTGAGCTGCCTGTGCCTGCCGGGCCCCAGCGGGCGCGTGTGAGCCCCCGAGCATGGCGGCCGCGGCGGGGCCAGGGCTGAGTGCTTCTCTTCTGTGGGTGGTGCTGCGTGGGCCGAGCCCCCCTTTGCCCTCCCCGGCCCTCCTGGCAGGCTGCACGCGGGGCTTCGGGCAGCCCTCGCCTCTCAGATGCCTGCACTCCCCCGCGTTTGGCACGTAATGCTTCTAGTTCTCATTGAGGCAGAAGCATCTTAAAAGATCAGCGCTGACTCCCGAGCTTCTCCCATGCTTTTCCTCTGTACCTCTATGCTGGTGTTGGGGAGCTGAATTAGTCCCAGAAGCTTGGGGTCCAGCGGGGATCCAGCAGGGCTCTCCCCACCCACCCACCCGCCCTGCCCTGCATAGATGAGAAGCCCGATGAGAAGTGGATCCTTTTTGACGGCCCCGTGGACACGCTGTGGATCGAGAGCATGAACTCGGTCATGGATGACAACAAGGTGCTCACCCTGATCAACGGCGAGAGGATCGCCATGCCCGAGCAGGTGAGCGAGATGTGCGGCTCACGCAAGTGGCGCCGCCCCCGGCAGGCGCTCCCTCAGGTCTGACCGGCCGCCTGTGCTGCCCCCTCGCTCCAGGTCTCGCTGCTCTTTGAGGTGGAGAACCTGGCAGTGGCTTCCCCTGCGACCGTCTCCCGGTGCGGGATGGTGTACACGGACTACAGCGACCTGGGCTGGAAGCCCTGCGTCTCCTCCTGGATTGAGAAACGCCCAAAGGTGCTTGCGGAGAAGAGCCGGATCTGCGGCCGGTGCAGTTCTGGGGCAGTAGAGAGGGGAGCCCCTCCGGAGGGTGGCTGGATCAGGCAGCTCTCCCTGCCTGCCTGCTGATTTCTCTCCTGGCATAGCTCCGCTGCTCCGTCCTTCATGGGCACGGCCTGAGGGAGCGACGGCAGGACGGATCCTGACAGTCTCGCGCGAGGGCTGAGAGGCATAAGGACGTCTTGAAGGGCTTTGAGGGGCGGGTCGGGGTTGTAGGAGCCCTGAAACAGGGCAAGAGAGGAACTCGGAGGACAGGTTGTGTAGGAGGAGGAAGGGGTTGGGCAGGTGGGGGTTCAAATGGCCAGGGAGGAGATCAGACGGACGCCCCTCGGTCGCCCAGCTCTGCTCTGAGCCGGCACGCAAGCTTTCATGCTCTGCTCCTTCTCAGGTTGAAGCGGAAACCCTGCAGCGCATGTTTGACAAATTCACCAACAAGATCCTGACCTTCAAGAAAGAGAACTGCCAAGAGCTGGTCCCTATCCCCGAATACAGCGGTATCGTGGCTCTGTGCAAGCTGTTCTCATCCTTGGCTTCCTCAGAGAACGGGGTAGGTGGCGGGCAGGCCCGGCTTCCGGACTCTGCAGGATATTCTGGGGGGCATCACCCCGAGCTCTCACCATGCCGCCCTGACAGGCAGCCCTACCGTGCTGTCCGGGGTCACGGACAGACGTGCGTTACATGCTGCCCAGTACTTTGAAACGAGCTCTCGGCCTGCCCAGCCTTCCCCTGCTGTGCTTTCTCATGCCGAGACATAAAATAAGGCGCACCAGTCAAGAACGTTTTTCTCTTTCCCCGTGTCTCTCTGAGTCTATCAGATTCTAGAGCGGATGCGAGGTCGAGCGGGAAGGGGCCTGCTCCGCCCGCACAGGTGGTCTCCCATCCGGCTGCGGGCCCGTGCCGCTCCAGCTTAGCAAAGGTGACGCGTCAGGCTCACTCCACGTAGGGCCAGGCTCAGTGCTGGAAGAGAAGCCTTTCATGCCCTTGGCCTGCCCCGATTCCCCTGGATTCATCCCTTCCCAGCGGCTGGAATGATCCCCCAGAAAGAACTCCCCGGGGAACCGAGCACGGCTCAGGGCCAGACCCTGTTCCTTCCCTGTGCAGCTGAATCCCGCAGACAGCGAGAACTACTTGACCGTGGTGGAGATGTACTTTATCTTCAGCCTGATCTGGTCGCTGTGTGCCGCCGTGGATGAGGAGGGCCGTAAGAAAATCGACAGCTTCCTTCGAGAGATGGAGGGCTCCTTCCCCAACAAGGTTTGTTGACCGTTTCTGCCTTGCAGGGCTAGTCTAGGAAAGCGATTTCCAGATGTTTTGGAGTACGGCTCCCAGCATCCCTCACGCTGGCAGGAGCTTCTGGGGGTTGAAGCCCAACCCATCTGGGGCACTCCCTTTTGCCCGCCCTTGGGCTGGATCCCACAGTCCTGGCGATGCCGTGTCGGGCAGAACAAAGCGGGGTGAAAAACAAGCAGGAAGTCGGGCATCTGGAAAGAGTGGGGCCGTGTGAGAAGGAGAAGGGGAAGGGGATTTTCAGTGGGTCCGAGCACCAGAGTGCTAATGAGGCCGGAAGGGCATTGCCCCTTCTGTGGTGTTTCTGCCCATCTCCGGCTTCCTCTCCCATCCTTGGGAGGCTGCGGTCCTGCTCCAGTTCCGCCTGCAGCCCCTTGCCCAGGACCAGCACGAGTTCCAGCCCCTTCTGCTATCTGGCATCTCGGCTGTGCCTTCGCTGGGGGCTATGGGCAGTGCCCAGGCTGGGTCCCCAGCGCCTCCTGGGAGCCTCCCTGAACCTTTGGGGATCCCATCAGTGTTGGCCTGGAGGGCCAGACTCCTGCCCCTCTGCCCCGTGGGCTTCGGTGGAACTAAGGCAGCGCGACCGACACGACCTTCCCTCCCTCCCTCCTGCCCAGGACACAGTCTATGAGTACTACGTGGACCCCAAGCGGAAGCAGTGGGCTTCTTTTGAGGACATGCTCCCCAAGATGTGGAGATACCCACCCAAGTGAGTTGGCCCAAGAGGCAGCCGTGGCCCCTCCGCCAGCCTGAGCTGGGGAGCAGGGCGGGAAGCGGGCCTGGCTCCCCCAAAAGTCGCACCTTCTTCCTCCTGTGGTCGTGTCCCAAAGGCGGCTCGGACGTGGGTGGCGGGGAGCAGCTCTGGGGCAGATCAGAGGGGGATCTTCTCACACAATGCAGTTCGTCTGTGCAACTTTCTGGCCTGAGACCTGCTTAGGGCCACTGCGATGCTGAGATGGCTCTGAAAGGCAACGGAACAAGTTTGGCGGGGGGGGGGGCAGATATTGGTTGAAGCCTGTGAGCCATTGGGGGGCACATGCTTTCTCACCCCTGGGGGGCCTCCGCCCCGGCCCATCTCCATTTCCTTCCTGGCACCAAGCAGCCTCGTTTCTTGGTGCCATCGATTCACACCACTGGGTTGTTCCTTGAGCCAAGGGCTCAGATTCATTCCCCACCCCACCTCCCCTCACTCCCTAATCCGATCAGTGGCCTGAAATTACCGGAACGTGGTCCCCGAGCTGCCGCGGGCTGCTGGCCGCCCGCGTCAGGAGCCGGGCAGAGGGACAAGGCTTCATTAACAGTGGCTTCCTTCCAAGCTGTCAGGCCCCGGCGGGGATGGCAGCCGCGCGAATCGCGTCCCGTGTCGGATGTCTTCATGCATTTAGGCCGGTGTCCGTCGCGGAGCGGTGACAGCCGCATCCAACAGGCCCGTCACGGCCCTGGGGGTGGACGCCCCGGCGTTCTCCTGCAGGAGGGAGCGGGGGGTGGGGGCTGCGGGCCGGGCGCCCGGACCCTGCGGCGCGGCCCGCCCCCTGCTGCCCTGTGCAGGCCGGGCCACTCACCCCCTGCTCCTTCCAGCGCCCCCTTCTACAAGATCGTCGTCCCCACCGTGGACACGGTGCGCTACAACTACCTCGTCACCGCCCTCATCTCCCACCAGAACCCGGTGCTGCTGGTGGGCCCGGTGGGCACGGGCAAGACCTCGGTGGCCCAGGGCGTGCTGCAGTCCCTCGACGGCACCAAGTGGGCCGTGCTGGTCATCAACATGTCTGCGCAGGTGACGCCCCCGCCGGGCCCCCCGCCCCGGACGCGGGGAAGCCGGGGTGGAGCCTGGCTGGCGGTCAGGTCCCCCAGGGTGTGGGGAGAGCCGCTTGCTGCACGCGGCCAGCCCTCCCGCGCCCCCCTCACAGCACCCCTGCCCCCGCAGACCACCTCGAACAACGTCCAGAGCATCATTGAGAGCCGCGTGGAGAAGCGCACCAAGGGGGTGTACGTGCCCCTGGGCGGGAAGAGCATGGTCACCTTCATGGACGACCTCAACATGCCGGCCAAGGACACGTTCGGCTCCCAGCCGCCGCTGGAGCTGCTCCGCCTCTGGCTGGACTACGGCTTCTGGTACGACCGGACCAAGCAGACCATCAAGTACATCAAGGTGAGGGGCGCGGGAGGGGCACCCCCCCCCGAGCGGTGCCCACGCCGGGCTGTGCTCCCTCTTCCTGCTGGGGATTCTGGGCAGCTGCCCTGTGGCCGTGCCGGGGCCCGGCGGGGGTCCGTGCGGGCCCTTTTCCTACGTGGCCGCAGCAGCGGGAGGAGGGCATCCGGGCAGGGGGCTCAGCGCAGGAGGAGCGGCCAGCCGTTCCCTCTCGCGGTGCCCAGAACCGCTTCAGGGCCATACGGGGAGGGGGGTAATCCTGCACCCTCGGCCCAGGCCTGATCCCCCACAGACGTTGCCTGAAGGGCGGGCGGGCGGGCCGGCCGAGAAGGCCAGCCACGTCCCTGGGAATGGCGCGCCTCCCGGGTCGCCTGGCGAGCCCCTCTCTTGTTTGGGCGCTCAGTGGCCTGTGAGCAGAGACAGGTGTGCCTGGAATAATTGAGGCGGCTTCCTGGGCGGCTGCGCATCTGAATTTCAACAGGGGGCGAGAAGGAGGGGTGGGCGTGCGCGGCAGCCTCTCCCGGCTCGGGGGCGGCACGTGCCGCTCCTGCGCCCATACTGCCCCCGCTTGTGCACGGCCCGATGCTCCCCTCCCCTCCCCTCCCGGGGTCCCTCCGGACCCTTTAGTTGCCGTGCTGCCGAGGCGCTTCCATGGGGGGGGGCGCGGGCGGGAGAGGACTTCGTTTCATCTCCCTCGGTTTGATCGGGGCTGTTTGCCTTCCCCGCAGGACATGTTCCTGATGGCAGCCATGGGGCCCCCCGGAGGTGGGCGGACGGTGATCTCCAGCCGGCTTCAGAGCCGCTTCAACCTGATCAACATGACCTTCCCCACGGTAAGGGCTGCCCAGACGTGCGCTGCGGGGGCAGCCCGGGGGCCGGGCTGAGCCGGCAGTCACGCTCCCTCTCCTTTCAGGGCCCCCGCCACGCCACCAGCACACACGGCCTCTTGGCTCCCCGAACCCCGCCAGGATCCAGCGGGGAGCCCTGGCCCCAGCCGCCCCAATGCCAAGCCGTGGCAAGGACTGGCCTCGGCACCCACGCCAGGGGTGGCCAGCGTGGGTGGCGGGGCATTCCGGCACCTTCTCCCGCACAGTACGAGCCCCACAGAGGCCAGCAGCGGAGCCCCTTGGGTCGGCCCCCAGGGCACTGCCCGAGGGGCCCTCTGGCCTGCCTGTGAGGGTGGGGTCAGGCGGGGTGGAGCAGAAGCCCCCTCTGCTGCTTCCTCGCCCTCGGGGCGGCTCTTGGGCCGGCTGCCGCCAGTCCCGTTTCGGAGCCCGGCCTCGGAGGCACCATGTTGCCGCCCTCCCGAATGCCGTGGCAACAGCGAGGCTTCGGCCCGGGCTTGGCTTCTTCTGTGCCCCATTGCGGAAGGGGCCTGGCGGCCCCTCTAGGGCCTGGGCTTGGAGAGGCCTGCTTGTTTCCTGGGGCTGGGCTGGGCTGCTGGTTTGCCCTGTAGTGCTTCTGCTGGCCCCTCCAGATGTGTCGGGAGGCTGGCTGGGGAGTGTGGGAGTTGTAGTCCAGCACATCTGTCAGGCCCCAGGCTGGGGAAGGTCGCTCTCCTGGTTTTTAATATCTTCGGGCTGGACGCTGTGCCGTGCTGGCGTTTATTGAGGCCTGGCCGTGCCGGTCTAGCTGCTTTTGTGGCCTTAAGTAGGTTTTCCTCATGGCGGATAAACAAAATGGAGGCAGGAGGGAGGCGGGCTGTGGGGACGGCGGCCATGGGTTGCCGAGCAGCTGAGGGGAGGCGGGCTTCTGTGGCCATGGCGGCTGCCAGGCTCTCGGCCGGCCCCATGAAGGACCGGCTCCTTCCGGCCGGAGCAGCGTCTGTGTGCAGAGCTGGAGGGGCGACTGGCTCCCGTGGCTCCTGAGGCCGCCCAAAGGCGGCTGGCCCACCGCGCTCGCCGTGCGGCTGCTGCTGCAGCACCCGTGGCTCCACCTTCCATGCCCGCCTGCTTGCACGCAGCTCCCGGGGGAAGGCCGGGGGGCACCCTGGGAGGCCCTGTCCAGGAGAGGACAGGGATGGGCGGCCCCCGCCTCAGTCTTCCCACACTCCCGCAGGATTCACAAATCCGGCGCATCTTTGGCACCATGATCTACCAGAAGCTGCAGAATTTTGACGAGGGGGTCAAGCCGATCGGCAACATCATCACGGAGGCGACGGTGGAGCTGTACAACAGCGTGGTCCAGAGGTTCCTGCCCACCCCGGCCAAGATCCACTACCTCTTCAACCTGCGTGACATTTCCAAGGTAGAAGGGGGGGCTCCCCCCACCCCGGGAGACGCGCCCCTCGGCCAGGAAGGCCCCGGTGGGGTGTCGGGGGTGCAGGAAAGGGGCACTGCTCGCGGGGCTCCTGCCCCTTCCCTCAGCGGCAGGGAGGGAGGCAGGCGGCAGGTGCGGCGTGTCGGGTGCCGCTCTGTACACAAGGACGGGGCTGGTCCCCCGCCGTTCTGGCTCATTCTGCCTCCGGCAAGGAAGCGAGTCCTCGTTAGTTCTCTGGCGCGTGGACTTAGAGGGGCTTGTCTTTCCCGGCCCACCTGCCTCATCTCCCCCCCACCCCCGGAGTCCTCCTGACGTCTTCATTTCTCATTCTCTCGAGTGCCACCGTCTTCCTCCCGGCCCCACGCCCTCCTCCGCCTTCCATCTGCCCCTTGCAGAGCGGTGGGGGGGCCGAGTCTGGGGCAGCCTCAGAAAAGCGAGGGGCCGCATTTCTCGGGGGCCAGAGAGGTCAGCCTGCCGGCCCGGACGGGCGTGTGCCCGGCCCCAGACGTGGAATTCTGCGGCTGAGCCGGGGTCCCTTGTGGGGACGGCCGCCCCGCCAGCCGGGCTCTGCACGCCAGGGCATCCGAGCAGGCGTGTGGCGCTGGGCAGGCTGGCTCGGCCCGGCCTGGCCCGGCGCCAGCAGGGGCAGGGTTAACGCGCCTGGGGGCCGGCAGCATTGGGATTCCAGGCGAGCCGCGTCTCCTGCTGCTGCTGCGGTGGCAGAGCGACATCAAATGGGCCCGGCGACTTGCAGGCAGTTGGAAGACATCAGACGCTCGTCCCTGCCCCGAGCCCCCAGCTCTGCTCGCTCACATCAAATGCCGGCAGCCGCAGAGCTCCTGTGTGGCGGTGGCAGCAGCACCTTCTTCCCGCCAGCTGGGGGGCCGTGGGGCTGAAGGGGGTCTGAGGGAAGCGCCCTCGGAGGGGCCCTTCCTGCAGAGGCGCTGTGCTGCCCGGGGTCTGAGGACGGAGCTGGTTCCCCCGCCGGCTTTCCCAAGTGGACGGGGAAGACGGACTGGCTTCCTGGGAGGAGCACTTGGCCCGGCCCGCATCGCACGGCACTGGGCTGCCCCAGCCGCAGGCTCCGAGCGGCCCCTTCTAGGCCGTGGGGCAGGGCAGGGACAGCCGCAGTCCTCTGGCCATGGACAGGCCTGCCCAGCTGGCGCCCTTCTCCGATCCGAAGCGAGGGTTGCGCGGGCCGAGGGGGGCCGGGGGGCCAGGGGGGTGCGCCTGGTGGGGCAGCCTGGCCGAAGGGGCTCTGCGTGTGCCCTGCGCAGGTGTTCCAGGGCATGCTGCGGGCCCACAAGGACTTCCACGACACCAAGCCCAGCCTGACACGCCTCTGGATCCACGAGTGCTTCAGGTAGAGCTGCTTCTGGCCGTCTGGGCCGGGCCGGGCTGGAGTGCTGCGCGGCCCCTGCGGGGGGCAGGGGAGGCAAGCTCGGGGTGGGGGTCTGGGCAGCCTGCCCTGCGCTTCCGGGGCGAGTGGCCCTCGGGGACGCAGATTCCGCCTCCTTTGCCGCAGGGTCTTCTCCGACCGCCTGGTGGACGCTGTGGACATGGAGACCTTCGTGGCCCTCTTGAGTGAGAAGCTGGGCACCTTCTTCGACCTGACTTTCCACAACCTCTGCCCCAACAAGCGCTCGCCCATCTTCGGTGCGTTCCGGCGCTCGTGGCTGCTGGAGGGCTGCGGGCGCGGACCGTGCGGGGCGCCGGTGGGAGGGCAGCCCCTGGCGATTGAGGAAGACGACGCCCTGCCTGCCCCTTGGGGCTGTGGGATCCATCCTGTGTGTGTGTGTGTGTGTGTGTGTGTGTGTGTGTTTCAACACTGTTCCCTAATTGAAGTGGATCAGTGCCTGTAGTTTTAGCCAGGCCACTTTGTCAATTAGGGGCGCAGGCCCCTGCATGTGCACCCCAAAAGATGCTGCCGGGGGAACGCCGGGAGCTGTGGGAGGCTTTTCTGTGTGAGCAGGCCTGGAATGTGGCCTCACATCTCCGTGGGCCTGGACTGGAAAGACGAGACTACCGAAGGACAGAGGAGCACTCGCTTTTTTCGGTTTGGTTTGGTTTGGTTTGGTTTGGTTTTTAAATGAGGCCGAAGCACATGGGCCTGTTTGGTTACAGGCCCAGAGGAGGTTTTTTCCTCAAAGAGATATTTGTGAAATGCGTATTCCCGCTTTCCACCAAAAGGCACTTAAGGCACAGCCAGCGCGGACCCCTTCTGTCTCCCACTTCGAAGGGAGAATGTCTCTTCTGAGGTGATGCTTTGCACTCGCCATTTTTATAAGCACTTGTATTTTGAACATAATTTTTAAAATGGAAAATCTGCTGCCTCTCTAATTGGAAGCAACTGTTCAGCCGCTCGTAACATTTTTCGGGCACAGCCGCGCCTGGCTGGGAAACGCAGGAAGGTGCTGCCCACTTTTCCCTCTAAACCTGGAGGTGCCCTTGATTGGTGAATGGAGCACGTTCGTCAGCTCGCTCGGTGCTGCAGTCCTCACATGCTCGTGTGACTGCGTGTGCGTTTAGTCCTGGGTGGGAAACCGGATGGAGACGGGGTTGCAAGGAGGGGGAGATCCGGATGATGTCCGAGCGGGGCTGCTGGAGGGCGTGCGAGCTGTGCTTGGGTGCCCGGGCGCACATGCGCGTGAGAGGCTTGCACTGGGAGGCTGGGAGCCGGGCCTGTTGGCAGGCGGGCGGCGCTTGCCGCTTCTGGAACGGAGCGATGCTTCGCCGCAGGGGACTTCATGCGCAATGTGTACGAGGACATGACCGACATGGGCGTCCTGAAGGCAGAGATGGAGCGGGCGCTGGGTGACTACAACCGGTCGCCGGGGCTGGTGCCCATGCGGCTGGTGCTCTTCCGGGATGCCATCGAGCACAGTGAGTGGGGGGCCCTGCGGGAGGGTCCTGCTCCGCCCTTTGCGGGGCACGGCAGGCGGGGTGGATCTCCGGTGGTGGGCGGGTGCATCCTCCTCCAGGGCTTGCTCTGGAGCCCGGCACCGGGCAGGCACGTGTCTGGCCCAGGTGCGCCTCCAGGTGGAGGGCTCGTCGTGCCGCCGGTCCGAAGACGCTGCGGGGCCGTCCTGACGCTCCCCCCCGGTGCCTGTTCCGTGCAGACTCTCCTGAAGAAGCGGTGGGAGAGTGCAGGGAGGTCACAAGGGGAAGCCGCGGGGCCCCGACCCTCCGCCAGAATCTGCGTGCTGGGGGGGTCCCGCCACCGCCCCCTCTCCCACTCTGCTGCTTCAGCAACTCACGGTGCCGTTTCCCCGCAGTAACCCGGATCGTGCGGGTGATCAGCCAGCCGCGGGGGAACATGCTGCTGGTGGGCATCGGGGGCAGCGGCCGGCAGAGCCTGGCCCGCCTGGCCTCGTCCATCTGCGAGTACTACACCTTCCAGGTCGAGGTCTCCCGACAGTACCGCAAGCAGGAGTTCCGGGAAGGTGAGGGCCGCGGCCGCCTCCTCGGGGCCCGGCATCCCGCACTGGCCCAGGCCGCCTCGTCACTCACCCCTCATGGCTCCTCTGCCCGCAGACATCAAGCGGCTCTACCGCCAGACCGGCGTGGACCAGAAGCCCACCACCTTCCTCTTCGTCGACACCCAGGTGGCCGACGAGTGCTTTCTGGAGGACATCAACAACGTCCTCAGCAGCGGGGAGGTGCCCAACCTCTACAAGGCAGACGAGTTCGAGGAGGTGCGTGCCCCGCGGGTCTCCAGAAGGCGGGCGCGGGGTGTGGGACACGGGCTGGGCCGGGCCGGGCGAGGGAAGGCTGGCTGCCCCATCCCTGCCGATGCCTGTCCAGGTCTGGTGGCCTCCTCCTTAGAATGACCCGAGGGGTCTCGTATGGCCCCTGGGAATGTGAAGTGATGGGGAGCGTGGCTCTGAGCACGCGCAGAGTTCCGTAACCCCTGCCACGGGGAACAGCAGGCCTCCTTGCTGTGCCTCTGGGAAGAAAGGAGGATGCTTTGGGCCGAGCGTGAGCCTCCTGCCGGGTTGGTTTGCACCCAGAGTAGACCGGAGTCTGGCCAGCCCCGCGGAGCCGCCTCCCCTTGGCGGCACTTTCCCTGCCTCCGTGAGGGGGTGGCCGTGGCCGTGCCTGCGGCAGCTTCCTCCCGGCTCAGGAGGCAGTCCTGCGGAGTGGGGGCCCTCCCGGCAGGACTGCTGGGGCGGTTGAGCCCGGGCCGCTGCTCCTGCTTGCCTGCGGCCCCCGGAGGCTTTGGGCAGCCCGGCCTCTGCGGAGCCGGCGAGCCGCTCCTGGGGCCCTGGATCCGCGGCGCCTGGGCATGCTGCAGGGCCCAGGGTGCCCCCTCCCGGAAGCAGCGCCAGACGCCTTTCCCTGCCCAGATCCAGAACCAGATCATCGACGTGGCCCGGGCCGAGGGCATCCAGGAGAGCCTGGACAGCCTCTTCGCCTACCTCATCGAGAGGGTGCGCAACAACCTGCATGTGGTGCTGTGCCTCAGCCCCGTCGGGGACCCGTTCAGGTGAGGGGGGGCGGCCGCTGGGCTGCGCTGGAGCAGGAGCGACCCCTGGTGGGCTGCCGCGCGGCTGCAGGCGGGCGCCCTTGGTGGCCCGGCTGCCGGGGAGCCGTGAGCGGAGCCGGCCGCCACGGGGTGCCCAGCGTCCCGGCTCAGCCTGGCCCTCACGCAGGAACTGGATCCGCCAGTACCCCGCCCTGGTGAACTGCACCACCATCGACTGGTTCGCCGAGTGGCCCAAGGAGGCGCTGCTCGAGGTGGCGGAGAAGTACCTGGAAGGCGTGGACCTGGGGAGCGTGGAGCGGGGCAGCCTGGACACGGTGAGGGGCACGGCCTGTCTGGGGGCGGGCACGGGGGGCGGCCGTGCGCCCCCCGGCTCAACACTCCTCCCGCCCCCAGATCCACAAGCGTGTGGCCAAAATCTTCGTGACCATGCACTGGTCCGTGGCCCGCTATTCGCAGAAGATGCTGCTGGAGCTCCGGCGCCACAATTACGTCACCCCGACCAACTACCTGGAGCTCGTCTCCGGCTACAAGAAGTAAGGCTCCCCTCACTTCTCCGGGAGGCGGGGCCGGCCCGGAGTGCAGGGGCCCGGTGGCGCGTGCCGGAGCCACGGGGCGAGTTGCAGGGCAGCCACGGAGGGCGCCTTCCGCCTTGCAGGCTGCTGGCGGAGAAGCGCAAGGAGCTCTCGGACCAGGCGAACAAGCTGCGCAACGGGCTGTTCAAGATCGACGAGACCCGGGCGAAAGTGGAGGTGATGACGCTGGAGCTGGAGGATGCCCGGAAGAAGGTGGCCGAGTTCCAGAAGCAGTGCGAGGAGTACCTGGTCATCATCGTCCAGCAGAAGCGCGAGGCGGACGAGCAGCAGAAGGCCAGTGCTGGGCCGGGCAGTCCCTCCGCCACGGGGCCCGCACCGCCGGCCCCCGTGCTGAGCTGCCTCCCCTCCCTGCTCCCCGCAGACCGTGACGGCCAACAGCGAGAAGATCGCCGCCGAGGAGATCAAATGCAAGGCGCTGGCCGACAATGCCCAGAAGGACCTGGAGGAGGCCCTGCCGGCCCTGGAGGAGGCCATGAAGGTAGCCGGGCACACGCCCCCGGAGGCTCCCCGGGCCGCGGTCCCCAGCCTGGCCAGCGCAGCAGGGCCCCTGGGCGTGCTCCGCAGCAGCCGCGCAGGGAGCCCTCCCGGAGGACGTGCTGCGGCAGAGGGCTAGACTCAGCCCGAGGCGCGCGGGTCTCTTCCAGCTCCTCCCCGGGCGAACAGCTGCACCTGCTCCCCTTCCAAGCTTTTCCTCGAGCTGCTGGGAGCTCCAGGTTGGGGCGGCAGGATTCTGACGCTCCGCGTTTCCTCTGCAGGCCAGAAGCGCAGGCCTGGCCTGGGCTGGCCTCCTTCATGCTTTGCTTCCGTGTGGGACCCGCCCCCCGAACGGGCTTGTGCCAGGGATGTGCCGATCAGGCCGGGCCTGGGCCCTTGCGCTCGTTGGGCGTCTGTGCCGTGCTGTGCGCTTCCTGGAGAGGAAGTGAGCCGAGCTGAGCCGGGAGCACGTCCACGAGAGCTTGGGAGCACTGGCGGAGAATGTTGTGTGCAAGACCCCCGGGGCACGTGCCCGAGTGCAGGACGGCTTGCGCGCCCTCCCTGCTGGACGGGCTCTGGTGTGAGGCAGCGAGGGAAGGAAGGGGCTGCAGTCCAGGGTGCTGAGCCGGGGAAGCGGGGGGCTCTGCACGGCCCGCCCCGGCCCCGCGCCCATCCCCGCCCCGCAATCTCCTCCCCAGGCGCTCGAGTCGCTCAACAAGAAGGACTTGACCGAGATCAAGTCTTACGGCCGGCCTCCCACCCTGGTGGAGACGGTCATGCAGGCGGTCATGATCCTGCGAGGCAACGAACCCACGTGGGCAGAAGCCAAGAAGCAGCTGGGTAAGGAGAGTGGAGGGCCGGATGAGGCCGGGCGTTGGACTCACGCGAGCATCGGGCACCGCTTGACGCGGCTTTGGAAGCACCTGCCCCCGCGGGCGCGGCGCGTGGCACCCGGCAGGGAGCGTCCCCCCTGCCCCGCTCGGAAGCCGGCTGGCTGGGGCAGGGCGGCAGTGGCGGGCGCGTCCCTTTGGGCCCTGCATCCAGCCACCCCTCCGGCGGGGCGGCGGGCCTTTGCTGCAGCCGGGGCTCCCTTTCCTTTCCTGGCCCTCCCCAGGCGAGCCCAACTTCATCAAGCAGCTGGTGTACTTCGACAAGGACAACATCTCCGACAAGGTGCTCAAGAAGATCAGCGCCTATTGCTCGCAGCCGGACTTCCAGCCGGACATCATCGGGCGCGTCTCCGTGGCCGCCAAGTCCCTGTGCATGTGGGTGCGCGCCATGGAGGTGAGCGTGGCGGAGGGAAGGGAAGGGAAGGGAAGGGACGGCCGGAGCCCGCCAGCCCGGGGACCCCCGGAATTCCGCTTCCGGCTCTCGCCCGCTCCCCGCCGGGGACTGGGCTTCTGGGTGTGAGGCCGCCAGCCTCGGGGGAGCTTGGCTTCCACGGAGGGCCCAGCCGCTCGCTTCGCTTCCCCTCCGCAGATGTACGGCCGCATTTACCGTGTGGTGGAGCCCAAGCGTGCGCGGATGAACGCCGCCCTGGCCCAGCTGGCGGAGAAGCAGGCTGCCCAGGCCGAGGCCCAGGAGAGGCTCCGGGAGGTCAGTCTGCCGCGGAGGAAGGCCCGGGAGCCTGGCCCGGCGCAGGGACCCCACGCCTGGGGCCCCTTCTGAACCCGAGGGGCACTGCGCCTGCTGCACCCCCGGGGCACCCCCTCCATGCGTGCCAAGAGGAGGCTGCTGGGAAATCCTGCTCTTAACTCCCCTCTGCGCAGGTTGCAGAGAAACTGGAGAGGCTGAAGAAAGAGTATGAGGAGAAGCTTGCGCAGAAGGAGGAGCTGCGCAAGAAGTCCGAGGAGATGGAGATCAAGCTGGACCGCGCCGACAAGCTGGTCTCCGGCCTGGCCGGGGAGAAGGTCCGCTGGGAGGAAACCGTCAAGGTAGGGCCTGGCGGGCAGCTCCGCACCCGCCTCCCATGGGGCATTCAGGGGGCGACGGCACCCCTGCTGGGGTCCTTGCTCCCTCGAACCGCCATGTCCGGTTCCCGCTGGCACGTCTAGGATTCAGCAGGGTGGCCTGTGGCCCGAGCCTGTGGGAAGGCTGGACCCTTGAGATGCGGGCACAGCGGGAGGCACGAGGGCGGGCCCAGGCAGCCTGCCGGCGTCGCCCCAGGAGTCCCCGGGCGTCCGGTGGAAGGGCTCTTGCAGGGTGGAAGACGAGCGTGGCCCCACTCCCCTCTAGGGCCTTGAGGAAGATCTGGGCTACCTGGTGGGCGACTGCCTCCTGGCGGCGGCGTTTCTGTCGTACATGGGGCCCTTCCTTTCGAATTACCGGGACGAGATTGTCTCGCACATCTGGATCAAGCAGGTGAGTGGGCCGCACCCTCCCCTCCTCCGGGCGAGCCCCCCTGGCAGGGCCCCGGGCCCCTGCAGAGGGTTGCGCTCAGTGTGGGTGCCTCGAAGATGCTCCGGGAGCCTGCAGGGCCGGCGGGGGCCGGGCGAGGGGGCGAGACGCTGCTGAGAAGCCTGAGGGCCGCCCAGCTGCGCGGCCCTCGGCACAGGGGAGGCGGTCCCCGGGGAGCTGGAGCCATGGGCCCTCTGACTGCGGCAGCTGCTCCGCCCTGCAGATCCGGGAGCTCCACGTGCCCTGCTCGCCCCGGTTCACATGCGACAGCTTCCTCTCCAACCCGACGGTCGTGCGCAACTGGAACATCCAGGGGCTGCCCTCAGATAACTTCTCCACGGAGAACGGGATCATCGTCACGCGCGGGAACAGGTGGGTTGGAGCCCCGGGGCTGCAGCCGGGGCTCTCCGCCCCCGGGGCCTCCCCCGGCCCCGTCCGAGGAGCCCAGGGGACCCCGCAGGCCCTCAGGTGCCTCTCTGCTTGGTCGTCCCCAGGTGGCCCCTCATGATCGACCCGCAGTGCCAGGCCACGAAGTGGATCAAGAACATGGAGAAGAAGCGAGTGAGGAGCCGCTCGGGGGGGGAGGTCCCCCGCCCCACCTCACCCCCTCGCTCCCCCCGCCGCCACGCGGCCTCCTCAGCTTCGGAGGCCAATGCCCGCGCCCGCTTGGCCTCCCTGCAGGGCCTCAAGATCATCGACCTGCATACGCCCGACTACCTGCGTGTCCTGGAGTCGGCCATCCAGCTCGGCTCGCCGGTGCTGCTGCAGAACGTGCAGGAGGAGCTGGACCCCACGCTGGCCCCCATCCTCAACCGCTCCGTCACCAGAGTGGGTGAGTGCCGGGGCCCCGGCCGGGCCCGGGAGCCGGCCTCCTCCGTGCTGAGCGGCGCGGGGTGGGAGCTGGGGCGCCTTGGCACGGCCCCGTCCCCCGCGTGGCTCACTCGGCCTCTCGCCCGTGGCAGGCGGCCGCCTCCTGATCCGGCTGGGGGACAAAGAGGTGGAGTACCACCCCGACTTCCGCTTCTACCTGACCACCAAGCTGCCCAACCCCCACTACACGCCCGAGACCTCCTCCCAGACCACCATCGTCAACTTCGCCGTCAAGGAGCAGGTGCGCGCGGGCCGGGCTCCTCCGGGCCCCCGGCGGGCAGCCCCCTTGCCGGGCCGCGGAAGGAGCTGGCCGGGGTGGCCCGCCCCTAGCTGAGCGCCTGGGCCCCCGCAGGGACTGGAGGCCCAGCTGCTGGGCATCGTGGTGCGGAGGGAGCGGCCCGAGCTGGAGGAGCAGAAGGACCACCTGGTGCTGAACATCGCCGCCGGGAAGTGGAAGCTGAAGGAGCTGGAGGACGAGATCCTGAGGTGCGCGCGGGCGGCTCCGGGAGCCCCCGTGGCCTGGGCGGCGCATTCCGGGCCAGCTTCACCTCGAGGGCCACGTGGCGGCACTTGCCCCCACGGCTGCCCTTTCTGCCTTGGCTGGGGGCCCGTGGGCGGCCCTGCAGGTGCCAGGCCCTGGCTCCGTTCTGTGCTGGGGCGGCAACCGGCCACCGGGCCTCCTGCCCTCCTGGCCCTCGGTGCAGCGGCAGCTTTGGCTGCCCCCTGCAGTCCGAGGCCACTGGGAGCAGGCCATGCTCTCGGGTCTGCTCAGCCACCCTGTCCCGGGCTGCAGGTTACTGAATGAGGCCACTGGTTCCCTTCTGGATGACGTCCAGCTGGTGAACACGCTGCAGACCTCGAAGGTCACCGCCACCGAAGTCACGGAGCAGCTGGAGACCAGCGAGATGACGGAGATCAAGATCGACACGGCGCGGGAGGTCAGCCGGGGAGGCGCCGGGGCCCGGCGGTGTGCGCACAGAGCGCCGGCTGCCCTCCCAGCACCAGAATTGCCGGGGGAGGAGTGGCAGGGGTGGCCTGCGGGCACAGACTCCTCTGCCCCAGCTCCTCCCGGCCCCCACTCAGTCCTGGGGGCTGGGAACCCGCTCCTTGAACAGCGGAAGCTGGAGGGCTGCCTCTTCCGGGAAGGCGGCTGGTGTGGGGGTCGCTCTGTCTGCAGCCAGCTTCCTCGGGGGGGGGGTGAGCTGCACCTCCCACAGCCCTTGGCCAGCACGGCGCTCTCTGATGCTCAGCACGGGGTTGCTAGCCCAGCACGTGGGTGGGGGAGGCAGCTGGATGCTGCGGGGACCCCCTGGCCTCCTCCGGACGGCCCCTGGCCTCGCCCTCGCCAGCTCATGAACCAGCCCGCTGCCCACCCTTCCGCAGGCCTACCGCCCCTGCGCTCAGAGGGCGTCCATCCTCTTCTTCGTCCTCAACGACATGGGCAGAATCGACCCCATGTATCAGTTCTCCCTGGATGCCTACATTGACCTGTTCAACCTCAGCATCACCAAGAGCCACCGAAGCACCAAGCTGGACGAGCGGATCCGGTACCTCAATGAATACCACACCTACGCCGTCTACAGGTAGGTGCCCCGCACAGCTGCCGCCATCCCCCAGGCGCGACCAGGGTCCCCTCAATCCAGGGTGTCCCTCCTGGGACAAGGGGCAGCCGAAGGGGAGGCAGCAGGCGGCCGGCCGTTTCCAGACCAGGCTGCAGCCCCCCAGCCGAGATGCCCCCGAGGGCCCGGGGAGAGCAGCTGGCGCACGGCGCACCCAGAGGGCGGCTGGGCTTCGCTCCAAGCGTCCGCCACGCTCCACGGGCTCTCTGCCCTCGCCAGGTACACCTGCAGGGGCCTCTTCGAGCGGCACAAGCTCCTCTTCAGCTTCCAGATGTGCGCCAAGATCCTGGAAGTGTCCGGCAACCTCAAGATGGACGAGTACAACTTCTTCCTCCGTGGGGGAGTGGTGAGCGCCACTTGGGGGCAGGAGCAGGCGGGCCCCGGGCAGGTGCACGAGCCGCTGCCCTGTGCTGAGCCCCTCGGGCGGCCCGTCCGCCCGGCTGGCCTGCTCTGCAGGGCCTGGGGCGGGGAGGGGCTTCTCCTCGCCCTGCCTGGAGAGGCTGCCAGTTCAGCTGGAGACCCTCCCGCAAGCAGAGGAAGGGCGGCCCCTTGGCAGCCTCAGGCCCCGGCAGCCTGCAGAAAGCCTGTCCCGGCTCCGGCTCCTGCGGAAGGGGACCTCTTCTGGGGGGCTGATTGTCCCCCGGACCTCCCCGTCCTTGGAGCATCAGTCCTGCTTCCCGCGGTCCGACTGGAGAGTTGGCGGGGCATGTGGGGCAGGCCGGGAGCATCCCCTCCGCAGAGCCCACTGCGCAAGTCCCTCGGGCCTGCGCCATCCTCCCAGGCCTGGCAAGCGAGCCACGCCTCGGGCAGTGGAGGGCAGTGGGTGGCGTGCCCTGGGGAGGCCCCGCCTTGCGTGGGCAGGGCAGGCGCCCTTCCAGGTGCCTGCTGGCCTTGCAGGGGATGCGCCTGGTGGGTGACCCCGGGCCCAAGAGCAGGCGTGCGGCCCTCCCCAGCCAGGGGCTGGCTGCAGCCGGTCCCATGGGCTCCAGCCCGCTCCCCACCCACTGCATGGGGAGGGGGCTCGCCTGACCCCTGGAGGCGTGGAAGGGGGCCCTGGCCAGAGCCGCGGCCCCACACGAGGGCTGGGCGCGGCAGTCGGGTGCGGCCTGCGGGGCCCCCTTCTCCCCCTGAGGGAGCGGTCATCCCTGGGGCGGGCGGGCGGGGAGGGCCGTGTCCGGCTGGGGCCGTCCCTGGGCCGTCCCAGGCGTTCTGGCTTGGGGCGGGAGGCCGGATCGAGCAGGGCAGAAGACAACCCAGTCGTGCTGCGACTCTGCCCTCCGGTGGACGTTTTCTGCAGTGCAGGAGCCTGTGAGAACCCCCCCCCCCGTGCCATCCAGTCTCTGCCTTGCCTTTCCCTGGTATCCCGGTGCTGAGGTGGGGGCGCCCCCAACTCCTCCCACGCCAGAGGGGCGCTCCCCAGAGGTGTCGGCCCGCAGTTTGCACCCATCCAGGCAGGGGCCGTGCTGGGCGGAGGGGATGGGGCTCAGCCCCGCGGCTGCCTGATCCTGCCCCGCGTGCAGGTGCTGGACCGGGAGGGGCAGATGGACAACCCCTGCCCCAGCTGGCTGGCCGACACCTACTGGGACAACATCACGGAGCTGGACAAACTCACCAACTTCCACGGCATCATGAACTCCTTCGAGCAGTACCCCCGGGACTGGAACCTGTGGTACACCAGCTCCCGGCCCGAGAAGGCGATGCTGCCAGGTGAGGCCCGGCCTCTGGCTGGATGGCCACGCGGCAGCGTTCGCCGGGCCTCCGCCTTGCCCGCGTCCGACCCCAGCCCTCCGGCGTGCGGCTGGGAGGAAGGGGCTCCCGGCAGGTCCGGCCCCCAACCCCCAGGGTGCCTGGCTGTCCGCCGCACTGGCACCAGCTTCCGGGAGGGGACTTGCCAGGCATCCCCGGGGCCGGTCCTGCTCTGGGACAGCACAGCCCCTGGAAGGAGCGCGTGGGGTGGAGACGGCGTGTCTGGGAGTCTGTGGAGAGGCCTCCTCCCGGAGCAGCCAGCCCGGCGTGGGGAGGGGAGGGGCACTTCCCCCCTCCCCACGTGCCGCCTCTGCCCGCAGGCGAGTGGGAGAACTCCTGCAACCAGATGCAGCGGATGCTGGTTGTCCGGTCGCTGCGGCCCGACCGCGTGGCCTTCTGTGTCACGGCCTTCATCGTCTCCAACCTGGGCTCCCAGTTCGTGGAGCCCCCCGTGCTCAACATGAAGTCGGTGAGTGGGGCGCCGGCCAAGGCCCGTTCCCTGCCGGGCCCGCCCTGCCTCGGCCCTGACCGCCTCCCCCCTCTGGGCACAGGTGGTGGACGACTCCACGACCAAGACGCCGCTGATCTTCGTCCTGTCCCCGGGCGTGGACCCCAGCTCCTCGCTGCTGCAGCTGGCCGAGCAGTCGGGCATGGCCCAGCGCTTCCACGCCCTCTCGCTGGGCCAGGGCCAGGCGCCCATCGCGACCCGCATGATTAAGGACGGGGTCCATCAGGGTGGGTGCCGGCAGGGCGAGGGGCCCGGGGTGGGAGGGGCCTGTCCGGGCCTCCCCTGCTGGCGTCCATCTGCTCCATCTCCCCTGGGCCCAGCCGCAAAAGCTCCTTGGGAAGCTCGCGGGGAAGGAGACCGTACAAACGCAGAACGGGAACGTGATACAAAGCCCTGGAGAGAATAGTGCAGGGGCCCGGCGGAGGGAGCTCATTCCACCCCGGGGGCCCCTACCGAGAAGGCCCCGTGCCCGCTGCTGGGAGGAGGCATTTGTGGAAGGGCTGCGGCCGAGGACCTGCTTCCCCACAGCCTCTCCCCGTGCGTGGCCCAGGCCCCGGCCCCGGCCCCGCGGCCTCCGGCCTCCAACACCGGCCTCCCTCTCGCCCCCTGGCAGGCAACTGGGTCTTCCTGGCCAACTGCCACCTCTCGCTGTCCTGGATGCCGCAGCTGGACAAGGTGGTGGAGCAGCTGCAGGTGGAGGAGCCGCACCCGTCCTTCCGGCTGTGGCTCAGCTCCAGCCCCCACCCCGACTTCCCCATCTCCATCCTGCAGGCCGGCATCAAGATGACGACGGAGCCGCCCACCGTGAGCGCAGGGGGGCACGGCCGGGGGGCACGGGGGCGCGGCTGCCCCCCGGCCCGGCCCTGACCCGCCCCCGCCCCCGCCCCCTCCCTTGCAGGGCCTGAAGGCCAACATGAAGCGCCTGTACCAGCTCATCACGGAGCCGCAGTTCAGCCGGTGCACGAAGCCGGCCAAGTACAAGAAGCTGCTCTTCGCCCTCTGCTTCTTCCACAGCATCCTGCTGGAGCGCAAGAAGTTCCTGCAGCTGGGCTGGAACATCGTCTACGGCTTCAACGACTCGGACTTCGAGGTGAGGCGGCGCGGGGGCCGGGGCGGCCGAGGTGCGGCAGCCACAGGCGGGGTGGGGCTCGGGGGGCAGCCTTCCCTGCCGGGGCTCCGGCAGACCGATCCGCACGGAGCCCGTGTGCCCAGGAAGGCCGCCGTCCTCGGGGCGTGGGCACCCCGTGGCTGAGCGTCCGGCCCTCGCCGGCCCGGGGCCTGGCGGAAGCCCTGCCGTCCTTCTCCCTCGGAGACGATGCCGCCTGGGCGGGGGCCTGGTGGTGCTCTGGCGGGGGCTGCCTGCTGAGGAGGCGGGCTCACCTGAGTGCCCCGGGAACCCGCGGGAGCGCCCCCCGGAGGCTGGTCCTGCTCGCCAGCCCTCTCGCCCGCCCACCCCACCCGCAGGTGTCCGAGAACCTTCTGAGCCTGTACCTGGACGAGTACGAGGAGACGCCGTGGGAGGCCCTCACGTACCTGATCGCCGGGGTCAACTACGGTGGCCACGTGACGGACGACTGGGACCGGCGCCTCCTGACCACCTACATCAACGACTACTTCAACGAGCAAAGCATCACGGCCCCCTTCTACAAGTGCGCGTGGGCCAGGGGTGCTGCGGACCTCGGGGTTCACGGGGGGGCTTGCCCGGGGAGCGGGGTGCTGCGGCGTGGAGCGGGCCGAACAGGGCCACCCGGCAACCGATGCGGTGGGGAGAGGCGCTCCAGGAGCCACGAGTCCACGTCGCGGCCCCCCCAGCCACAGAGCGCTCCCGGGCCCTTCGGCCGCCCCGGCGCGCTCTGCCCTCAAGGCACAGAGGTGTGGGAGGGCGCGGCGTGGCTGGCGGGCGTGGGCTCGGCGGACCCCCGGGCGCAGGCCGCGGCTGAGCAAGGCCCCCGTCTCGGCAGGCTCTCCGTGCTGGACACCTACTACATCCCCAGGGACGGCAACCTGGCCTCGTACAAGGAGTACATCAGCCTGCTGCCCAGCATGGACGCCCCCGAGGCTTTTGGCCAGCACCCCAACGCGGACGTGGCCTCCCAGATCACGGAGGCCCGGACGCTCTTCGAGACGCTGCTTTCCCTGCAGCCGCAGACCACCCCTGCGGGGGAGGCCGGGCAGAGCCGGGAGGACAAGGTACCCGGTGGGCGGGGGGGCTCGTGGAGCCCCGGGACCGGCCACCAGCCCCGAGCCAGAGGCAGCCCTGGAAGTGGAGGAGCGCGGAGCCTGGCGGGTTCCGGAGGGCAGGACTGAACGGAGCACACGGTCCTCCCGGGGCAGGAACCCCGGACTTTCCTCGTAATTTAGGGTGGGCGGGGAGTCCCGCTGCTGCTGCTGCTGCACAGCCAGAAGGCAGACGGACTTCTGGTCCCTGCCGGGTCGTCCGAGGATCCGCCGAGGCCCGGCTCGGCCTCCCGCGGCCGGGGACCTGCCCTCGCTTTCCCCTGCGTGTGCTGGGTGTGGCCCAAGCCGGCCGCCTCTTGCTCGGCACCGGAAGCCCCCCGTGTTCCCGAAGGGGGCTGGCTCGGGGAAGGGCGGGCTCCCCGGGGTCCAGGCCCCATGTGGGCCGGCTGAGCCGAGATCGGGGCCCAGGAGAAAGGGAAGGGCTGGGGCTGCCGGGAGGCGGAGGGGCCCCCCGCTCAGGGCCTCCCCCCGCAGGTGCTGGAGCTCTCGGCCGACGTGCTCAGCAAGGTGCCCGAGGAGATCGACTACGAGGGCACCTGCAAGATGCTGTCCACGGACCCCTCCCCGCTCAACGTCGTGCTGCTGCAGGAGATCCAGCGCTACAACTCCCTGCTGCAGGTCATCAGGTGGGGCCCCTCGCGAAGCCGGGCGGGGGGCGCGCTCCCGAGCCCCACGTGGGGCGCCGGGGAGGGGAGGGGCGGGCTGCAGCCCAGCGCTTTGTCTAGCAGGTGCTGTCCCACCACTGAAGGTGGGCCGGGGCGCCAGGGAGGTGCCGGGCGCTGGAAGGGCTGGGGTGGGGGGCTGCCTGCGTGAGCACGGGCACGGCCTGGTCGGGGGTCCGCTGGCCTGCTCCGCCGGAGCGGTGCGCACTTGGCCCGTGGTGACGTGCGTCTCCGCACCACTGCTGGGGGACCTGAGTGGGAGGGCACGGCGGCCCCCCGGGCACCACGCGTGGCCTCCCCGGGGCAGCTGGCTGGCGAGGCCTTTGGGCCAAAGCACGGCTCTGCTCCTGGCCTGGCCCGCGGGCCTCCTGATGGCGTTGCGTGGCGTGGAAGGGGTTTTGTGTTGTGCCTTGTGGCGGCGGCACTGGGGGCCCCGGTCTCGCCGCTGCCTCCCACGCAGCTTCCCGGGGAAGCCGCTGGCCTTCTGCGACATGGTTGCCGGAGCAGCAGACTAGCAGGGCTTTCGCTTTGGGAACTGGATCCCGCCCCCGAGGCGTGCTTAGGTTGCCGCCGGGAAAGTTACTCTCCATTCAGGTGCTCCAGGGAGAGAGAAATGGGTGTTTCGTGACTCGGTGGGTCCAGCCTGGCAGCCATTTTGTGGGTGGGCAAAGCCCCTCGTGACAGCCATTTTGCCTGAGAACCAAGGGCATGCTCAGACCTCCTCTTGTGCCCACCGGCCGTGGGATCCCCGGCTCAGCGTGGCCTGCTCTGCGGGTGCACGAACGTCTGTTTCCCACAGTTCCTCCCTGGTGGAGCTGGAGAAGGGCATCCAGGGGCTGGTGGTGATGTCCACGGACCTGGAGGAGATCTTCAACTGCATTTTTGATGCCCGTGTGCCCCCCATGTGGGAGAGGGTAAGGCCTGGGGGTCGGTGCTCATCCCCTCCCCTCCCCTCCCCTCCCTTTGGGGAGGTGAGTTGTTGTGTCCTGGCCAAGTGAAATCCGGGGCACCAGGGACTGTCCGCGGTCTCTTGCCCCGATGCTCCGTCAGCCCTGGAACTTCGCCGAGAGAAACGCTCCGGCTTGTTCCGTGTGTTAAGGACACTGTCCTGTTTTGCACCACAGACAAACTATATTTCAGGAGAGGGGTCTGCAGAATTTTTGGGATCCCTCGGTTTCCCCTGGATTCCCTTCTGCCCATACCTCGTCCCCCTGCCCCACTGCCTGTCTCTCAAGCAGGGAATCCCCCCTAGGGAAAATGTGCAATCCAGCGGGGGAAGCAGCATTCCTGGCAAAGGGGGAGCGGCGGGGGCCGGGGGCCGCCCACATCGCCATTTCCCGTGCATCCTGCTTGGACTTCCTGCCTCGGGGCTTGGTGGGCACCCACCACCTCTGCCTTCCCCTTCCTCCGCAGGCCTATCCATCCCAGAAGCCCCTGGCTGCTTGGACCCGGGACCTGGGCCTGCGTGTGGAGCAGTTCGCCCACTGGGCCAAGACCACGCACCCCCCGGTGCTGTTCTGGCTCTCGGGGTTCACCTTCCCGACGGGGTTCCTGACCGCCGTCCTGCAGGCCGCGGCACGCCTGAACAACGTATGCACCCCCCCCCCCGGGCAGCGGGAGCCGAGGGAGCAGGACGGGCTGAGCGGGGAGCCGGGAGCCGCCCGGCGTGGCTTTGCGGAGCCCAGCCGCGGGCGCATGGCCCTATGGGGCTCGGGGAAGGAGGCGTGGGAGATGTGCGGGTGCCGGAAGCACAGGGCATCCCGCCCTCCGGCCGGGCGGAGGGAGCGTGGCGGCTCTGCAGCCTTCCCTGCCCAGCCCCCTCCGGGACGCCTCCGGTGCGGACTTCGGACGCCTGGCTGCCTTGCCCGGGTGGGCCCAGGTCGGGAGGCCTGGCAGCCGGCGGCCCGATCACCTGGAGGGCTTGTCTGGCGGGGGCAGCGAGGGGCAGGGGGCAGACGTGCACCCCCTCAGAGGAGGGGCCCGGGGCCCGAATGGTGGCTGCCCCCCCAGGGCTCCCTCTCGTCGCCCCTTGCAGATCTCGGTGGACACGCTGTCCTGGGACTTCCTCGTCTCCACGGTGGACGACAACAACCTGGTGTACCCGCCCAAGGTAGGGGCCCGCCTGCTGGGGGGCGCCGGGTCAGGGACCCCTGCCCGGGCACCCCCCACCATGCGTGTGCTCGCTGCCCCGTCTCCAGGAGGGCGTGTGGGTGCGAGGCCTCTTCCTGGAGGGCGCCGGCTGGGACAAGAAGAACTCGTGCCTGATGGAGGCCGAGGCCATGCAGCTCGTGTGCCCCGTCCCCACCATCCACTTCAAGCCCGTGGAGAACAAGAAGAAGAGCGGCAAAGGTGGGGCCGGGGGGGCGGGGGGCTCCCTGGCCACAGGGTCCCACAGGGGGAGCGAGCGGGGGCTCGGGCCTCCCCCCCACAGACCCTGCAGAGGGGGCGGCCGCTCTCCCCGCCCGGGAGCCTGTGCCCCCGGCCTGATGCCCGCCCTCTGCCCCCCAGGGACGTACGCCTGCCCCTGCTACTACTACCCCAACCGGGCCGGCACCTCGGGGCGGCCCTCCTTCGTCATCGGCGTGGACCTGCGCTCCGGAGCCATGCCGGCGGACCACTGGATCAAGCGCGGCACAGCCCTGCTGATGAGCCTGGACACCTGACCCCCCCCCCCAAAGCCTCCTGCTTGTGGGGCCGCCCCCCCCCCCCCCCGGCCAAGCTCAATAAAGCTGTTTTGTTTACTACTGTCTGTGTGCGATGCGGTGCGGGGCAGAGGCAGCGGAAGCCTGGCCTGGCCTGGCCCGGCCCCCCTCTCCTCAGGGGCAGGAGAAACCACCCTTGCCAGTCCGCAGGGCACGGATCCTGCCCGGGAGGCCGTGGCTCTGGGCTGCCCGGCAGGCCCTCCAGACAGGCGGGCCGGGATGGGGGAAGGCCTGGGCCAAGCTGCCCCGGGGCGGCCGGCCCCCTCCCTAGCCGGGCGGCCGCGGAGGAAGCCAGGCGGGCTAGCTGGCCTGGGCTCCCTCCCCTCCCCTCCCGCTCGCCCAGGCCCCGGGGCACGTGGCCAGTAGGGCCGAAGCCCGGGCTCGGCCGCGCCGCCTCGCCTCGCCTCGCCTCCAGCGGGGCTCCGCGGGCGCCCCGCACCGCGCGTCCCGCTGGAGCTGCGCCTCGCCCGGGCCGGCCTCGCCTCCTCGCCTCGCCTCGCCTCTCCTCGGCGGGCGGGCGGCGAGCCGAGCGGGGACGAGAGCGGCGCGGCCGCGGCGGCTCTTGCCGGGGAGGCGGCCGGGAGGAGGGGCCGCGCTCGGATCCTGCCCAGGGAACAAAATTGACACGAGCGGCGGAGGGAGGCGCGGGGCGCGTGTCTGCGTCGGGAAATGCAACTGCGCAACCGGGAGGACTTTGCCAGGCGCGGGGCCCGCGCGCGCGCGGGCAGGGGCCCCCGCGGCCCCGCGCCCCGGCCCACCATGGCCCCGGCGCGGCGGCGGCGGCGGCGATCCCGGCGGGAGGAGGATGCTGCCGCCCGCC
>NW_025336565.1:553964-561299 GCF_004798865.1 Varanus komodoensis | reverse complement strand
CGGGGGCAGGTGGAGCAGGACCGCGGCTGGAGCCAGCCCCCCCCCCCGTGGAAGCTGGGGGACGGGGGCGCCTCGCGGGCGGACGAAAAGAGCAAGACGGGAAGGGGGTGCGGTGGGTGGGTGGGCGGGGCGGCGGACACCCCGGTTTTGCTTGCAGTCCTGGCATGCTAAGAGATCGGGCACGGGGGCAACTCTGGGGCTGCGCACCGCCCCCCCCAACCCCGGGAACCCACTTGCATTGATCTGAAGTGGGGCGGGGGGGTCAGTTTACTCATCTTAAATGCAACGGGATAGGATGTGTCTCAGTTTGCCTCCTTGAAAGAAGAGGTTAGGACCCCCAGTCGTTTGTCGGGGAGGGGGAGAGTTGCCCCTTCTTCGAGAAAACCCCCGCGCCTCCCCGCTACGCTCCCCCTCTTCTGCAGCTAAGCTGGCAGGGGTCCTGGGGTAGCAACGTGGGGAAGGGGGATTTCAGAGCCTCTTTGCAAGGGGGGTCCTTCATTGCCCCACTTCTCCAGCTTGGCCCCGTCCCGGCCTGCGACCCCTTCCGCGGCATCCACCTGCTCGGAGAAGCAGCCCCCGGGGGCGAAGCGCCTCTCCGCGGCCGCCACCGTGCCCGCCACTGACCTGGCGGCCGAGGGCGCGGCTGCGGCTCGCCCCGTGCTGAGGGAGCCCTCGGGGCCTTTGAATGCTGGGCCAGAGGGGGTGGGCTGCACCGCCTCGTGAGGTCCCTACCCGCTGGTTGGCTCCCCCCCGCCCCGCATCCTCCCCTTCTGTACTCTAGCGCGTCAGTGGGGCAGCTGTGCCCAGTCCAAAACCAGGCTTCCCCAACTGGGCGCCCCCGGATGTGCCGCAACGGCTAGGGGATTGTGGGAGCCGCGGACCAGCGCATCTGGAGGGCGCCTGCTCACGGAGGGGCGAGCGAGCCAGCAGCTGGCAAAGCGGGCCTGACGCCTGGGATCCATGGCCCCGCGTGACAAGGTGCGCGCCTCTTGTGCATGATTTGCAGATGGACGCGAACTAAAATGGGGCTGGAAGGCAGTCCACATTCAGTGGGGAGGAAGGACGTCTCGATGGGGTGGCAGAGGAACGGGGGGGCGGGGCTGTGGCGGAAGAGGGGTTGCCCTCCACGCCGAGTTACGTGCTACCTGCACGTCCGGAAAGCGGCACTAATCGTCATGTACTGAATAAGAATTAACCTGAAATGGCCCCTCGTAGAACGGAGCCGACCCCGACCCCGACCCCACCCCGCCATCTCGTGGCTGGAGCTTCTTCGCAAGAGAGCGCGAGGTTTCCCTTTATCCTTCCGCAGGTTTTCCTGGTCGCAAGGAGTCATTCGGGGCTGGCGGAGGACTTGAACCCAGGACTCGCGGCGGGCCCGTTGCCTCTCCCGCTTCCCCTTTAAGTGCGCGCGCGTCCCCGGTCTGCTCTCCCGCGTTGGGCGGCAGAAGGGGAAAGGGCACCATCCGATCCCTGCTCGCAGCCCGGGAAGGAAGGGCGGGGGGGGGAGGGTCCCCCGCCAGCGCCGAAGCGATCTGCCAGTTTACTGTTTTGAAATGTAAAGCGGGGGCGGGAGCAACTCCTCTGGTGCGGCCTCCCATTGGGCAGCCCGATCGCCGTGTGCAGCCGTTTTGCCCAATCGGCATGAAGGGAGCTTTCCAGAGGGTGTGGTTTCAGAATGGCTACCGCTTTAACCCCTGAGGGAGGGGTGCCGGCTTTTGAGTTCCACAGAACGGTTCTTCGGATCGAGGAAGCACTCTGTGCGACTCGGAAATCCGCATCCAGGCATTATTCCTTCCCTGTGTTGGCGCCACCTGCGGGAAATCTGCTTTTTCTTAGCAAAGGATGACATTTCAGGGCTAAGGAATTTTCTGCTATTGCAACCATGAGTTCCATAAGGTGCCTTGTTCTGTGGCCACTATTTCTCTTAGAGTGCGTTAAACAGAGACTTAGGCCCGAGATGGGCACCGGCTCCAGCAGGTGAACAGTTAAACAACATAAGCATTGCATTGCATTGCATTAAAGCATTGCTGATAGATGAATGCTGGGGAGGACCCCCCCCCATCCAAACACACATAGGATCGTGCCCTTAAGGCCAAATTCTCCAGTCCCCTGCCCTGCAGTCTGGGCCAGCTCTTGGGTCTCCTAAAGAGACTGTTCTGCTTGACTCCCGCATGAGTCCTTGGCGAAAGCGGTCATAGGTACCGTGCCTGGAGCAACGCTGCTTTGAAGGGATGCGGGCCCCCAGATCTAGCGTGGGGCAGCTCTGGAACCTCCCTGCAGAGGGGCCTTCCTCAGGGGACATGGCCATCGCCACCAGGCCCAGGCAGATGGGAGCCGGCGCCCGGAGCCTGCGGCGGGGGAGCCCTGGGCGGGCCACGAAAGGGGAGCAGGGCAGGTCCCCTCGCCGCCGGCGCGGCCTCCAGCCCGCCTCTTTCCCCGGGCACGGCTCCCTTTCCTGGCCGCCAGGGCTCGCGTTCTTCCTCCGGCCAGAGATGCAGCTGCAGCGCGACGAGCCGCTCGTCCTCGGGCCTCGCGTCCAGGCGCCGCGTTATTTATCTATTTAAAACATTTTCATGCCGCCCCCCTCGCAACAAAGCCTCGGGGCGGCTCACGACAAGCCGGCGGGATTTGCTGCTGGGTTGCGGTGCCCGCAGCGCCCGCGAGAGGGCGCGCAAGGAGCAGGAATCTAGACGGCGCCTGTTGCAGAGGCTGCACTTCCTGGCGAAGCGGAGCCGCCAAACTTCAGCTGGAGCCATTTCTTGTTTTTAGCCGTGCGGCCCGTGATCCTTGATACAGCCCCATAAGTATGCAGCACGGGCATTTCTAGGACCTGCTTTTGGTGCCAGGGCTCAGGCTTGGCAGAGAGCAACAGATGGTCTGCCCTTGAACATGTGCAAAGTGTTTTTCCTCTCACCTCCGGGTAAACAGGGTAGGGGGGCACAGGTCTAGCTTGAGGGGAGGTTCTTAAGCTGTCAGAGAAATCAGGAAGGGGCTGATTTCTCTCCGTTCCCGCTCCCCAGTGAGGTTCTGTGGCTCTTAATGGATCTTATTCTACCGGGGCTCTCTGTATTTGCATAGCGGGAGGTTGGAGCGGAGTGGGACCTCAGGAAACACAGGGAAGGAAATGCGCAATGAAGCATGTGCTACTTCGGTTTCTTGCTCCATTGCACAAGGTATTTCGGAATGGCCCACCTCTTTCGCAGCCGTGATGCGGTGCCAGGTGCTTGGGTAAACCCTCAATCTTGCTCTCCCTTCCTCAGGGGAGGGTACGTGTAATTTGGAAGCTAATTATAGTTTTCAGCCAATTTAGCTGGGCCCCCGGCCTTCCCCAGCTCCAGCCCCATATGCGGTTACAAGCAGGAGTAAGGCGGAGGTACTGGATTTAATGAGCAGGTGTTGAGAACATGTTTGCCAAATGCCCCAGTCTCAAATCTCTCCTCTTAGGGACTAGGAGCTTGTTAATGCATCTGTGAGTTTTAATCCCCTGTGCTGTGGTTCTTGGAGAAGCAGATGCCAGAAGCAAATGTTGTCCTGGGGTGAGAAGAACTGTTATCTTTCTTTCCCACCCCAAAATCACAGGTTGGGTTAGGACCCTCCCTGCCCCCCTCCCCTTTTCATTTAGTACAGAAAAAACCAGGCTCTGTTTTGGTGTACGGGTGATCCCTCCACTCCTGTGCCCTGCAAATCGAGCTGGCAAAATGCTGGGTGGGGAGAGCTGTTCCCTGGCCTGGATACAGCCATGCGTCCTTTCTGTGGTTGGTCGTGAGGACGACAGGGTCCTCCGTAAGGCAGGCAGGAATTCATCAGGGCAGGTGTTTTCTAACTAGAGGGAATCTGAGCAGGATCAACATCTTCCTGGCCTTTCCAGGCAGAACGTAATGGCTCTCTACCCCGTCTGCCGTTGTTCCCCCGCAGGACTTTCAGTCTAACGACAAGGCTGGCCATCCCCATCCAGGTGCTCCTCTGAGCGGTTGGATGCTGCTCTGTCCCCCCCAGTCACCTCTGTGGACCCCACTGCCTCTGGCAGCCCCGGGAGACTCTGCAAGAGGCCTGGGGGGAGGCTCTTGCCTCTCTCTGGCGTGGCCCCTGCCTGCCTTGTTACCTGAGCAGCCAACCACCTGGCTGGGTCGCCGCCCATGTGCCACACCCTCCGGCAAGGTGTGGAACCGGATCCTCGCCAGGGAGGGCCAGGCGGCGTCTCCACCTGTTGGAGGCTTTCCCAGGGCTGGGACCCGGCATGGATCCTGCAGCTTGGAGGCAGAAACCCAGCGTGCCGGCTTAGACCAGGTCAGACCCTTGGCCTCCCTCCCCGGCCACCTGTGGGGCTCCCCATCATTTTCTGCCTGACTCCCCTCTGCTGGAGGTTCCCGCAGGGTCAGGCCTTGCCAACCCCTTTGCGGGGTGTTTCCTGGCCGCTGGATTGCAGCAGGCTGGGCGGGAGGCTGGGCGTCTTGGGGCCTGAAGAGCGGAACTCCCCCTGGGGCACGGGACGTGCCCTCCGGATCCCCTCCCTCACCGCTTTTGCATTTCCACCCATGGCATGGATTTGGATCGTCCTTGCATGCCTGGGGTGTGTGCTTGAGGCTGCTTCGCACCTGCACGAGCTTCTTGGCCCAAGGTGCAAAGGTCAGACCTTGTCTGAGGCCCACGGAGGCCGAGCTCCTTTCTGCAGAACAGGGGTAATCGTGCCGCCTCGCCTTCCTCGAGCGTGATGACAAAATGCTTTCCGAACGCTTGAGGTTACAGGAATATTGTGAAATGTTTTATCATTAACCACTGAGCTGGCCTCTCCTTTCGGCACACACAGCGGCTCAGACAAAGCGTAGCGGCGTGTACTCTGGCCTCCGTCCCAGTCAAACCAGGTTTATGGGGCGAGGTTCAGTTTGAACACTCGGCGCGGGTGGAACTGACCGGCCACTGCAGCCCGGGCCTCCCTGACGCAATCCGGCGCTCCCACCCCACGTTGCAGCCGCGTTTCAGGCCCCTCTGCTTGCTCTCTGCCCGCCAGCCATGCAAACAAGAAAGTTGCGCTGGGGGGGGCAACTAACGGACAGCGAAGGATCCCAGGGAAGCTCCCCAAGTGCATTTCTAGCCGTCGTTCTCAGCCATCAAGGTAGCTGAGCTGCTTGCGGTGCTTGGCTCCAGCCTCCACTGGAGGCGCGAGTTCAAATCCTCCTCTGGCCACAGATCGTTTCGGGGAAGAGGCATGGCCGAGTGGAGCGGCTGCCGCTTTTCCTGTAGCAGGTTCCAGGTGTGTTTGCTAGCAAGCATGGCTGGGAGACCCTGCTAGGAAGCCCTGGCTGGAGAGCTGCAGGCTCACCAGAAGCATCATACTTCATACGGGGGGGCCTACCCTCATGCGGCCCAGTGCCAGGTTTTTCTCCCCGAATCAGGTGCATGCGTGCCAGGAGCGGAGGGGGCCCGGGCGCACCTCTCCCCTGCTTCTTGATGTGGGTACAGGGAGGAATTGTCTCCTTGCCACCTTCCCTCCCCTTGCTTGGCACACAGCAGTGTGCAAAACAGGGAGCCCCCCCCCCCCCGCTGCGGGGAGGGTAGATGGAGCCGATTTGGTTGCGTCTCTGGCCTTTGTTGCAAGGGTTAAGACAAAATGTGCTTTCTGCGAGCGAGGAGGCACATGCCTCTTTCTCATTGCAGCATTTGAGAGAGGATACCACAGAAGTAGGAGAAAGCACTCTGTGCATGCTCTATGGCAGCTGTGCCAGATGTGCCGGGCTCCAGGTCCCATCCCGCAAGTGTTCGGGGCTCAGAGGAAAGGTCCCTGGCATGAAGGGGGTGGCCGGTCGTCACCTCTGCGTTTCAGAGGGCGTGATGCTTTTCTTGTCGCCTAAAGGGGCAAAACATTCTGTGGCACCTTAAAGACTCTAGACTGAAGTGTGATTCTCAGCTTAATGCATCTGTGCAAATACAGGTGTGGTGTGTAGGTGTGCGGAGACACTTTGTCATGCCCATGATGAAAGCTGATGCCAGGATATCTCGAAGGAGCTGCTGGCCCCTCCGTAAGGCTCTTCTTCCCCCAGCTGGCAGGGGGTTAATTATTAAGCCCAGGGCACTCCTGCCCTCACCTGGAAACTGGGGCCAGGTGGCTCCTTCCCTCTCCTTTGTCTCCATCTGTCCCTTTCTCCACGGTCCTGAACCAAGAAGGGCCCCCATTCGGCACTTTCCTTGCACGGAGTAATCGCTGCAGCCAGACAGTTTGGATTATGAAGCAATGCGTAGGTTTTCCTCCCCAAATTTTAGGAGGGCATGGTAGGAATGCTTTTCCGGAAGATCCTCTCCGGCATGAGCTGCCCCGGTTGCTGCCTGGGCATGCGGCGTGAGGTCTCCATGGGGCCAAACCTGCCCTCCCCATGGGTCGTGTTGCGGACTACAAGGCATGCAGCTGCTTCTCAAAGCACAGCAGTTAGCAAAGACTTCCAGTGCCCTGTGGCCAGGAGTTCCACGGGATCGCACTGAATTGTGCGAAGAAATGCTTGCTGGCGTTGAATGATGCCAGGCAGAGTGCGTGGGGCAGAGAGCCCAGTGGGGCAAAGCGGGAGTCTCCCCACAGCACCGTGCCGCACACCACCAGGCAGGGTGGCTGGGGCCCCGGAGTGGCAGGCCCCTTCCTGCTGCACTGTGGGGCACCCTGTCCGTCCGTCCGTCGCCCACAAGAGCCCGCTGCAGGTTTGCGCCTCTCGCCGGCTCGGGCTTGCAGAGGGCCGGCCATGGGCTCCCGTGCAGGTTGCTGGCGCCGCACGCGCCTCGCCTCGCCTCGCGTGCTTGGCGGAGGTGCCGAGGGCAGGACCGGCGCCAGGGCCGCACGGAGGCTCCCGGCCCCCAGCGCCGCGCGACTCGGCCTCTCCTCCTCCGCCGGCAAAAGGGCAGGAAAGGCCACCTCCCCCAGAATGCCACGAATGAGTCAGGGCGACCGCCGATAAGAGGCACCCTCCGCCATGTTGGAGCGTGCGGGGACACGAAAGCCCCTGAGCGCGTGCAGAGCGCGCTCGCCCGCCCGGCTCTCACTGGCCCGGGGTTCCGGGGGCTGCGCGCCCCCCCGGCGCGCGGGGCGGGGCCTGCGCGCGGCGGCCCGGCTCAGCTGGGGCGCTTGCCCTGTTGCCATGGGAACAGAGGCAGGAATGCCGGTCCGCTCCCGCAGCGGCCCCATTCATGTTCCAGGGACGCCGACGTCACCGGCGCGGCAGCCAATGGCGGCGCGGGAGCGGCCTTGTTGCTCGGGCGATGGGAGGGGACCCTGGAAACAGCTGCTGGGCGGCGCACACGTGCGCGCTCTCTCCGTCGCCCGGCGCCGCCCGCGGGGGGGGCGCCGCACGCGCC
>NW_025336565.1:542679-553864 GCF_004798865.1 Varanus komodoensis | reverse complement strand
CCCCCCCCCCCCACTCATCTAGCTTACTGGGTAGGGGACACTTGGCTCTCCATCCGGCTTTGCTTGGGGGAGGCAGACCTGTTTCTCACACGTGTGCATGCGCACGCACACCCCCCGTGCAGGCACACTTGCCCATGCCCGGACTCCCTCTCTCTCTCCGACTCCCTTCCCTGGAAGTGTCCCTGCTAATGCATGTCCTCACCCACTAGGCCTCAATGTCCCTCCTGCTCTGATGGCGGAACCCAGGCGTCCTGCCCCGCCTGCACTCTCAGGCCCGTCTCCTTTGGGAAGAGCCCTCCCTTTCCCCTTTCCATGGGCCAGCACCGAGGGTGGGGCGGGGACAGGAAGGCTTGATCCCTGTGGGGGGGGGGGGGGGAGAAGGGCATGCCTCGGTTCCCCGGGGGTGGGAGGAGAGCTGCCCAAACAGGGACCAGCCCGCTGGCTCTGTCCTGTGCCATATAGGACACTGAGTTCTGTCCCCCTGTACATCTGACGCCTTGAAGGGCCTTCCGGGGCCGGGCTGCTCCAGGAATTTCGTGTTCCGAGGCGGCCGGAACACGAAGCACCCAAAGCCAGGCGAGTGTGCACACACGGCAGAAAAGCGCCATTTTCCCTCCCTGGAAGTGGGGAAAAAATAAACCAGCTGCAGGAGCAAATCTGATGGCTGACGCTTCGTGGCACCCGGGGCCTTCCTAATGCCAGGGCTGGCCTTGCACCACCTTGGGCACCAGGCGTGGGCCTCCCCCCATCGGATGGGCGAAAGGAAGGCAGCCTCTCGTCACAACTGCACGCCGTTGCGGGAAGGGCTCGTGCCCGCGATCCCTGTTTTACGCACGTCCTGCTGTCCCGGGGCATGCGAGAAGCCCTCTCTCGCGCACGCGAGCACAAGCGCCCATCTCATCTCGGACGTGTACACAGTTCGGCATCTACACGGCACGTTGAATTGGAGCAATTCCTCGTGAGCTTTATCATGGACCGTCCGCCCGTCCTCGGTGTTCTTTTGCGCCGGGAGATGCCAGGGCTGGACGCGTGTGGGTCGCAGCAGTGGGCAGCAAGCGACGCGCCTTGGCGAGGTGTGGGCGCGGAGCTCGGGCCTTGCCCTCTCGGGCTCCCCGTCTCCCCCCCCGCGGCGTCTTCTCGCCCCAGCCATGCTCTCTGCGGCCCTGATGCTCCCTTGCCAGGAACCGCTTGGAGCAGGGAGCCATCTGTCTCCCATCTGCGCCTTGAGTGCAGGAAAAATCCACTTTGTGGGATGTTTGGTGCGACGGGGAGATTGTGTTGGACTTGCTCCCCTGCGGGAGGCTGCCAGAACCGAGGGTGGGGGGAGCCCTCCCGTGCCGTGCCGGGTATGAGCAGGGGAAGCGCAGGGGCAGGCGAAGCCGGCTCAGCACATACGGCAGCCGGTGCGCTGTCCTTGCAGTGCGGTACGCGGGAGGGGTTGCCGATGGTGGCGACGCATTCAGAATTCATGTGCACACCCCCGCTTTGGGGAGGGTGTGACAGGGCCAAGGGGTACCGCGTTTTGGGGGACCTTGGGGCTGCGGAGTATCAGATTTCAGGGCAGAGGAATTCTTGCGATGGGTCACAATGTTTTTTAAAATTAAGGGAGCCACTCGTCAAATGAGAACCAGGATGCGAGGGCATCCTGCGTCCTTAGATGCTCGGTCAGGGTTCTGATGTGCCGATGACTAGGAAACACCCTTCTCTGCATGCTCAGAGGCATTGCCCACGTCCAGGGTGCATGTCCACCTGCCAGCTTTCCACTGTCTTCACCCAGGCTCTGTTTTGAAAATACCAGAGAACAGCAAGCCCCTTTGTTTAAAACACGGTGACGCCTGGCCTGGCCTGGCCTGGCGTGAGCCCCCCAGACTGTCTTTTCTGTTCCTGTGGTGAGCATCCATTTGGCCAGGGATGCTGTCACACCTGCAAAAAGGTTGAGAAAAGAACCACGTAGGGGATACCTCTTTGAGCGACTGAGGTGGACAGTTCTGGATGTCTGCTTTTCTGACATCATGGTGCCGGTGCCGGTGCCGGTGCCGGGTGGGCTGTACAGACAACTGCCAGCTCTTGCAGAAGGAGGCTGGGAAGGGAGACGCCGTGCTGGTCCGGTTCTTAGGAAGCTAAGAAGCATTGGAGCCAAACAAGGGAAAGACAGATTCAGGATGGTCACTGCAAAGAGCTCGGAGCGGCAAGCATTCTGCACTGGAAGCGGCCACAACCGTGTGGCTCCCGCTGTGTCAAAGATTTCCCGGGAAAGAGTGCGGGAAGTGTGGGGGATCCCAGGATAGGGCACGGGGGCTGGGCTGAGAATCCCCAGATGCCTGTTTCAGCCCTCAGGCGTCTTTCCGCAACGCGCGGCCTCATGTTCCGCAGTGGAGCTTGCTCTCTTGCGGAGCTGGTCATGAAAACATCGCCAAGAATCCGTGGTCGTCGTGATCCAGTGGTCCAGGGCGGAATTGGCGATTGGCCGAGGCCCCCTGGCCACCTGGCACAGCCGTGGCTCACGCGCAGCCCGAGCGCAGCCAGGTGCCCCTCCGCTGTCCTCCTGTGCATCCTTCGGCCCCCGAAACGCATGCATCGCCCTGCACAGGCTTCGCTCTCCAGCTCTGCCAGACGCACGCCTGCCTTCGCTGCTCCCGGAGCCTCCGTGCCTTCAGCCATCCGTCCATCTGTCCGCCCGTCCTCGGCGAAGCGTCTGGTCCTGCGCCGCGCCTCCCCTCCCCTGCCTCCGACAACCAGCCCTCCGGCTCCCTCCGAGCCCCTCTCGGCGTCCGTCTGGCCGCTCGCGCCGCCCGCCCGCCCCCCAGCGCGCACACCTGCCCGTCTGCCTGCCTGCCTGCCCGCCCGCCTGCCGCTGCCCCCTCTCCGGGAAGCGCGTCCCCCCGGCGGGCTCCCCGGGCCGCGGCCCCGTGCGCTCGCCCCGGTGCCCGTCCCCGCTCGCCCTCTTCCGCCGCCGGCGCCCTGCCCCGCCCCGCCCCGCCCTGCCCCGCCGCGCGCGAGCCATTCCGGCTCCTCCGCCAGCGGCTGCCCGGCGCATCGGTGCATGAGTGAGCAGGGAACATGGAAGCGAGGCTGCCGGAAAGGGAGGGGGAGGAGGGGAGGGGGAGGAGGAGGAGGAGGTATGTCTGGGCTCGGGAAAGGGGGGCCGGGAGGGGGTTGGGCACGGAACACATTTCTTTGTTTGAGTAGAGACTGGGGGGGGGAGCGAGCGAAGGCAAACCAGCCAGCCAGCGAGTGTGGAAGCGAGTTAGTCTAGAGAGCTCAGGGCGCTGAACCCGGTGGATTTATCCTAGTTGGCACCAAAGTCCGCTCCCAAAGAAGCAAGATTGGCCATTTTTTTTCCTGCCCTGTCGATTTTTTTCCATTTTTCCCCGTGGGGGGTTGGAAAATTTACAGTTTTTTCCCCCTCCCCAGCCAGGCGAGGGGAGATCCCGAAGAACGGAGCCCTCCGCCCCCCCCAACCTTAGCAGTCCCTTTTCTGCAGGTAACGTCGGCTCGGCACCCTGTTCCTCCCCGTTGCCGTCTGTCTGATTCTCCCCCCCTTTTTTTCTCGCCTTCTTGTAGCAGTTTTGGGGGATCTTGCCCTAGTCGGATCGACTTGACGTGAACGTGTGTGTGTTTGTGTGTGTGTGTGTGTGTGTGTGTGTGGTGGAGGGGAGCTCTCTGTGTGTGTTTGCGCGCGCGTGTGTGTGTCTGCGAGGTCTTTCTGGCTGCTTTTGCTGGCTTTGTTATCTGTTGGGAAGAGAAGCGAAAGGACGTACAGGGTGGGGGAAACGTAGTTTGGCATGGGCCTAGCTCCGCTCGCTCGCTCGCCGCCGCCGCCGCCGCCGCCGCCGCCGCCGCCTCACTGGGCTCACCTCGTATGCCACCAAAAAAAAAAAAAAAAGAAAGAAAGAAAGAAAGGAAAGCAAGGAGAGGAAAAGGGACCTTTGAAGGAGCAGACGGCGGGCCGGCTGGCCCGGGCTGGCCGGAGGACGGACGGACGCGCTTCCAGCGGAGGTGGCGGGAGCCGGCGTGCGCCCAGCGCCGAGGACGCCGCGGGACTCGCCTGCTGCAGGAGGGGAGCGCCCCGGCGGGCGCCGGTCGGCCTAAAGCTTCGGGGTTCGTCGGGCCTAGCCCGGCGCCCTCGGCACCGGCGCGGAGCTGGCCTCTGCAGCAGCCGGCCCGGCTTTGTCGCCAGCCGGTGCCAGCCGTGGGGCGCGTTCCCTGGACACGGCCGGATGCGACCCGTTCCCGCAGCAGCCTGCGTTCCCGGCGGGAGCTGCCGCGCAAGGCCCGAATGCCGCTGCTCGTGTGGAGGAGCCAGCATCTGGCGCAGCGGCGAGGACTCCGTGCGGGCCGCCCGGCCATCTGCCGCGGACGCCCCGTGCCTTCTGCCGGGGCCGGGGCCGAGGCCGCGACCGCCCCGCTCGCGTTACGGCCGCCGGCGCACAAGCAGGACTGCCGGGCAGCCGCGCTGCGGAGGTCGGGATCCCAATCCTGGCGGCGCCGCTTCTCTGGTTCCATTTCGCGTGCTTGCGGGAGAAGCCCCCGCGCTGCCCCCGCCGCCCGGCAGCGCCTGTCACCACTTCCTGGCGATCTCCGGATTTGGACCACACCGGGGGTGGAAGCCGGGCCCCCAATCCCGTTGCTGCTCGGCGAGGATCTGCAAGAGAGGTGGATGTCTGCTCGGAAACGCGTGGCACCCGCCGGCGGGGTCCCCGTGCGTGCGGCCGGTGGAACTTGGGATTTGGCCTGCGGCGCGGCGCAACTTGCACGAACTCCGGCGCGGCGGTGGCTGCGCCCCAGATCCAGTTTTTCCCACTGAGCAGGATCTGTCCTGGGAGAATTTCGGCTGCAAAAAGAGCGTGGCTGTTTTGAAAGACACTCTGCCCGGAGGAGGGGAGGAAGGGCAGCTGGTTGGCCGGCCGGGGGTGGGGGGACGACGCTGCGCGACCGGGGAGTGGGTCCTCGCTTTTAGTGTGTGGGGCCATTTGTGTCTATGCCGGGGGAAAGAGCTGGGCGTCATTGGCGGGGGGGCAGAGTGGTCGGCTTTTAAGGCAGGCGTGTCCTGAACAGTGCCGGAAGTGGAAACGGGCTTGGGGCATTGTCTGTGTAACCCACAGAATGTGGGTTTGGGAGGGGATGATGAAGGACATGGGGTGGGTTTTCTGTGAAGCCGGCGGGGTGATGAGAGGGCAAAGGGGTGGGTGATGAAGGAGTTAACCTTGTCGAGTGTACGAACCAGAGGTCTGTTTGCAGATAATGGTTAGGGGGGTTAAGATGGAGGGGGCTTTCTCACACTTGCCCTGCCTTGGATGTGTTCTTTCTTGGTTGTGGATGGGGCAGCTTCCAAGACAAAATCCATACGGACCCAGAGCATGTAGGAACCTTTAAGGAAGTGGGGCGAAGTGGGGAGAAGAACAGTTTGCTCAGGGCTGAAGTTGCATCCGCCTTTTGATGTCAGAACTCAGCCCAAGGGAAAGCAAAGTCACAGTGAAACCAAGAGAGCCTCTGAGAGCATGCAGAGTGCTTTTGGACACTGTCGAGGAACTATTCTTGAGCTTTCCCCGTCGAGAAGACAGACAGACAGGGCAGTGAGCTGGCCACCCCCACCCCTAAGAAATGGGGACGGCCCAAGCAGAATCTGCCACCCAGCTCCCGTGCGCCTGGCCCTTTAAGGGTGCCCAGGTGAGACGAGGTGTGTTGTGATGAGGGTGGCACCTGGCTGGCAAAACGGGTCAGGCAGGCTGGTCCTCGACGGGAGCGCACACCTAAAGTCCACCGTGGAAAGGTGCCCGGAGACCAGCGAGCCGTTCGCGCGCGTGCCTGCGCCCGGGTTTTGCTCCGGCTTCCGACGCGCGGCGCGGCTGCGTGGGGTCCCCTCCTGGCCAGGGCCCGGCGGCGTGGGGCGCGCCCCCAAGGCCGGGGCAGCGCTGCCAAGTTGGGCACAGGCCCTCCCTCCAGCAGACGTGAGTGGCCAGCCCCCTTTCCGGCAGCCTGCCCCACGGGTGGACTGGCGGGGGGCGATGGAAGCGGCAGCCCACGCCACTGGCCCCAGTCCGGGCAGCTGCTCCCGGGGGGGGGGGGGGGAGAGAGGCCGGCGGCTGTTCCCGGGAGGGGGCTGCGCTCCTGTCGCCCCGCTCTTGCCGCGGCCGCTGCAGCTGTGGGCCGAGGGGGCTCGTGGGGCGCTTCCGGGGGGCTCGGGTCTGTGTGTGGGGCACGCGGGGCCGTAAGCGACGCTCCCCAGGCATGAATGGGGATCCCTCCCCTCCCTGCCCGGCCGCCTTCAGGAGACTCGGAGTCACATGGCTTCCTGGTGGGTTGGCTCAGAGGCGCGGGGGCTGCCGGGAGCCCGGACGCCTGGGTCCCGTCTGTGCGCCGTTTGAGCTGCGGGTTGTTGTCGGGGGGCTGCGGCGCCTCTGCCCCGATGCGTGTGCGGGGCTGGGGCGAGGCGGGCGGGACTCCCGGGTCCTTGGGTGGATCTGCCAAGCCCTGGCCTGTCCCCCCCTCCCCGACTGCAGTCGCGGGGAGCAGAGAGTGGACGTTTCCGCAGGCTTTGTCTGTCACCCGTCCAAGGACGATTCTTAATGTATGTGCATTTTTTAACGCCAGGGCCTGTCCCACCAGTGACTCTGTGCCGAGGGTGAGGCTGGGCCCAGCCCTGCACGGTGGCTTTCGGGTGAGCTTTCCCACTCCCCTGGGAAAAAATATTTGCAAGCTTCTTTCAAGAGGGCAAGAAAACAGGAGAAGATGGCCCCACATCTCAGCCCCCCCCCCCCCCCCGGGCATCTCCACTGAGTCCCTGGACTCTGGAGGCTCCAAGCGGTCCCCATCAAAGAAAGAAAGAAAGAAGGCCCATTAACATCACACAGCCCAGAGACTGGGACTCCCCTCACGGTATCCTGAGGTCCCTCAGAGGAGATGTTAACCTACCTCCTTCACATTGATTTTTATTTTTATCAGTTTGCTGATCGCTGCTGCCTGGGAGGGAGTGAGCGCCTGTTTTTCACTTTCTACCTCCCACCCCTTCTTAGGTTTTCTTTCTCCCTGGTTGCCCAGAAGTCGGTTGCTCTCCCTCCCACAATGGTGCAGAATCGAAACCCCATATTTGCTCAATGTACGCGAGCAGGTGTGTGCACGCCTGTTTGGGCACATGCGTATTTGCATCTGTGGCAATAGCTGCCGTTACGCACACCGTGGCCCCTTGGAAAAGCCCTTTGCTGGGTGGGAAAAGGGATGGAGGGTTGGCCCTGCACGGGATGTGGGGCCCATGCGCCCTTCCACTGAGGACATGTAGGATATGGTGCCCCACTGGCCATAGGGCACCCTTGGCACCCCCACTGCCAGCATCTCTCAAGGAGGGCTGGAGGGGAGACCCGCAGCCTGGCCCTCGAAGCCGTGGGGCAAACATGGCCCGTGACGGTAGGCCGAAGCCTGCCGGATCTTAGCCGGTCCCCCAGCTTCTGCGCTTTGGGCAGAATTCACGTGGCACCGTTGCGAGGCCAGGATGCCACCCACAAAGGTGGTGTGGCCGGCCAGGATGGCTTCTGGGTAGGAATCCCAGCATTCCACTGCGGCACGTGCCCATGTCCTGCTCAGGAACAGCAACAATAGCATTAATAATAACGTTAATGAATGGAGAGGGGTTTGCGTATAGGTTTCCTGGGATTTTAAAAACACTTCTGTTTAACTGGAAGGTAAAGGGGAGCATATCCCTGAGAGCGTATCTCTTAGGGTTTGAGTTGGTATTGGGGAGACTGGCTGCTTGAATTTCAGGATTCTCGGGCCTGGGGCAGAGCAGTGCCCATGGAGCCTACGGCCAGAGGGGCCGGAGAGCGGGGCGGCTGCAGGCGCAGGGAGGGATCTTCGATTCCAGAGATAGTCCTGTATGGGGAAGAGGTATAGGAACAAGAAAAACCTGCCTTCCATGGAAGAACATGGTTTGTGGGCTGCTGGCACCGCTGGGGCTGAAGGGACCACCCCATGGAGCCAGAATGGCTCGTGCGCGTCTGCCCCACCAGGCCCCCCCCCCTTGCGCTGCCTTTTTGCTTTTTGTAGGGAGCCAAAGGCAGGGGGGCAAAAGGTGGGCCAACTGGAGCCGGGGCAAGCTCCTTTTCTCCCCTCCCCGACGAAGAGTTCTGTGCAACTCTCAGGCTCGGCTTTTCCACTGTCGGGCTTTATTGCACGCGAGAATAACAGCAGGTTTCTCCGGCCCAGTGCTGATGAGCTGCTCCCCGTTCTCAGGGGTGATGGGGCTTGTGTGGGGGTCTGAGGTACCGGTGGGGCCCCTGCCTCAGGACCAGCCACCTGGGCCAGCCTGGGGAATGGTTGCACCATCAAATGCACCGGGTTGCCCTTTCTTGCATCATCAGGAAAAGACACCAGCTGCACTGTGCCCGTGTGGCACGGGTTTCTGTGCGCTCCCCAGGTGAGGCTGAGCCCCTCCCTGCTTTGCATCACACCGTCACTGCCCGGAGCTCCACCAGCACTCAGCTGGAAAGAGAGTGAAAAGGAGCCTGTCAGACATGCCAAATGGTTTGGGGGTTTTTAAGGCTTTCCAGGAAAGAGGCAGAGAGTTCCCCCACACGCCGGGTGTCTGTGGAGATGGGTGTGGGGTGTAGGAGCCCAGAGCAGTGGGTTCTCTCCCCAGCTTTACAGGCTGGAGTGGGAGTGTTGGGCAACGGGAGCGGAAACGGGCCTTGTGCTCAGCATCAGAGGAGCACGTTCCGAGCTGGCGCAGGGGAACGATTGTTCACGGCACTTTTCCCTCAGCCGGAGGGGCGGTGTGCCCTCGGGGGCACTGAAGGGCAGCCGGTCGTCACGCGGTGCTCATGCGGGTTAAATCCAGGTGTCTTTCCCTTTGGGAGGAGGAGGTTGGCCTGATGGCAGGAGCCCTGCCTAGGCGAAGCAAGGCGCTTTGCACATGGTCAGGGGCATGCCATGTGTTACCGCCTGTGTTTCAGGTCAGTGTCGGTGCAGCTTGGAAGGGACGCGTCGTTTAGGGTCTGGATCCAGCAGCGTCCCAGTCTCTCCCGAAGTGAGCCCGGGCCGCCTTGTGGGTGGTGATCGCACCTCCTCCTGTCCCACACCTACAGGGAGCGGAGCAAGTCACTGCCCCAAGGAGTTTGCAAAGCAAAGCTCAGTGTGGGGGGATGACAGGACTGCAGCAAGGCAGCCGCTTGCCCGGCCACACGGCCCAGACCCCCGTGCCCTTTGTGGTCGCCCTGCCTTGCCTCGGCCGCAGAGCCGGGGGCCAGCCCTGCCGTGGGGCCGCCCAGGAGCCTCGGGAGCTGGCCTGCAGCTGCTTCGCCCCCCGCCCGCCGCGGCAGGGACCCCTTGTCCGCGTGGGCCGCTCTGAAGGGGCCTTGTGCGGCCGGGCCGGCCTCTTGTGTGCATTGTCTCCGCACAGTGCGGCCTTTATCTCTGCCGGGGCCGCTCTGCCATCCTCCACGCACCCTTTCCGCGAACGCCCCCGAAGCGGCCGCCGTGGCGTCACGCTGGGAGCCTTCGCAGGCCCCGTGTGGGCCCGTCTCTGGCCGCCCGGCTCACTCCTGCTGCCCAGGTGGGCCGGGGAGAAGGGGAAACTGAGGCCGTGGCGGGAGGCCCACGTGGAGAGCGCCTGGGTCTCGCAGGCAGCCCAGCAGGGCCGCGATTGCTGCCTTGCCCTCGAGGTCCCCGGGCTTGGAGAGGCTGCCAGTTCCAACCGCGTCCTTTGACCTCGGAGTTTTGAAACGTCCCCGACAGCGGGCCTGGGGTGGGGCGGGACCAGTGGGGTTGCAGCAGGTTTGGCTTTGGGTCCTGCGGGGAATCGCTTGGGACGGGTTGGGTTGGTTTTGCAGGAAGAGCTTTTGAAACGTTGACCCCGCGCCCCCACCCCCCACGGGGCTGTGGCTTAGGGGCTGCATTGAGCAAGGAGGCCGTGAATTTTCGGGTTTCCCACCACTCTGGGGGCAGGAGCAATGAGGGCCCGTGTGCTCTGTGCTGTCGTGCCTGGGCTTGATAAGTCGCAGCCGTTGCCTCCCCAGAACCGCTGATGTGGGGAAATGGCGCTGCTCGGGCACCAAGGGGATTCTGGGTAAGCACCTGCCCTCTCCGGCCCCACTCATCCGCCTCCCAGAGATGGGGTTTTCTGGCATCTCCAGCAATGCCGCCTGCCCTGCCCCAGCGATAAAGCAGCCTCCTCTGAGCTGGCGCCCCCCAGCAATGTGGATCACAGTGCTTGTGCTGGCTGGAGACGATGGGAATTGTAGTCGCATGCTTCTGGGAGAAGGTGGCAGCCACTTTGGAGGTGGCCCAAGGGAAATGCAGCATCGAAAAAGCGGGTGCCAAGTGGCGTGGGCATGGGGGGAGCGTCAGAGGGCAGGACTGTCGCTGAGACAGAAATGGGAGGCATGCCCCCCTTGCGGGGCTGGCCGGCCTGGCAACCTGCATGTTCTTGTGGGTGGCCTCAGTGGGCCCTTCCTGGCCGCCCTCCTGTGGGGCCTTTGTCCTTAGGCTGCACCTGCGCTGGGCAGGTCCTCCGGCGGCCGACCATCCTCTGAGAAGCTGGGCCAGCATCGCCCAGCCGAGGCGGCTCTCCCGGCCAGCAGAAGCAGGTGCGAGTTGGCTGCCCGGGGCCTGTCCCCATCTCCCAGTCCGGATGCGTCCTGGCTCCCGGCAGGCACCGAGTGTGGGGCAGGCAGTGTGGGGTGGGTGGGATCTCCCGAGGCTGGACGAGGGAGATGAGAGGGGGGAGTGGCGTCATTCCATGAGCCCAGCCGACGGCTACGACGTATTTTTCCTCTTCCCTCCGCAGTTCTCTTTCCTTGTGTGTCATGTTTGTTTGTGAGCCTGTGGGCAGGGCTGTCTTGCAAGAGGAGCAGGATAAAAGCCCTTTAAATGAAACAAAGGTCTGCGTGGAAGGAGGCCATGAGAAGCTTGTTTTCCTGAAAACTGGGCAGGGGGAGAGTTATTGGGCCCCTGCTGCTGTAACCCTCCTCCCTCCCTTCCTTTTCCGCAGGATCGGGTCCCGTGCCATGGCTGGAGCGTAGCTGCAAACCTGCCCCCCACACCAGCCGTGCCTCGTGGGCCCAAACGCCGCATGGGCCTGGTGTGGGGGGGGCGGTCAGCCGATGAGAAAGCTGGACGAGAGCCCTTCTGCCTCGGTGAGTGGCCGGCGCTTCCTTGGGCTTCCTGCAAAGCAAGTGTTGGCGGGGGGGGGGGG